>NC_139043.1:48256394-48403894 GCF_965140915.1 Aythya marila
TTCTTCAAGTAAAGAAAGTAACAATATAGCAATATGGTAATATGCAAAACAAGAAGGCAGAAGTTAGAATGAGAGTGGCTACATAACCAGAAGACCTTTGGGCAAACATGATGGCAGGGAATTTCGATGGTGTATTTACAGAATGTCGGTGAAATGCCTACTCAGCTGTTTGTGGGGAGTCTCTTCCCAATCGTAAAAACATTAAGAAATAAACCATGCATTGAGGAGTTGGAGCCAACCACTTGATAGTGGAGCACAAGAGATATGAATTGCGCTGAAAGAAGCTGGAACAGGAACTGGATAGGCTAGGCAGGAAGAAGCACGTGGAAAATGAAGTCAAAACTGAAGATGTGAATCAGCATCATGACCTTCACGGCATGGTTGCACAATGGATGAAAATTAACCAAGACAGTATTTTCAAGATTAACTAACTGTGACAGATGCCGAGTATTCTTTGATAATTTCAGCTGTATCAAAGAATTAAATTTTCTTCACAAAGGTACTGCATAGTCAGAAAGACAAGGGTGAGTCAAAAATTGTGGGGAGATGAGGAAAGAAATGAGTAGGTGGAACTAGTAGAAATGTTATAGACAAGACAAGTAGGATGGGGAAGAAGAACAAGCCAAGGAGGAAGGTACTGTCAAAAGAAAGTGATATGCAACATGAAACAGAGGACTGGTGTTGGCAGTGTCACACTGAGAACAAGGGAGCAGGTATATAGTAGGCAACCAAAACACAGAGGGATTCAAAAAACTGTCAATAGTTACTTTAAAAAAAATAAAAATAATAATAAAAAAAGGAATTAACTGCCTAACCACTTTCAAACTTAAACTAGAAAAAAAAGTGGTCTATGTGATAGGAAAAAGGAAAAAAGCTTATCCCTCAAACCCTAATGCAGTAAGAATTTTATCTTCAGTTGAGTCGCATGTCATCCTTCTTTGCTTTTATAAAACAAAATATTTGAGTAGATTCCTTGGAGACTATGAGATTAAGAAAAGATTCCACAATGTCTTCAAATCATAAAAGAAATGAAACTGAATGCTGTTTTGTATAAACAGTGTTTTGGGATACATTCCAGAAATATATGGTTGGAAGGGAATTATCTTTAAGAATATGAAGAGCAGTCCAATCTTTGCAAACTACTCCACAATCTAAAACAATATTTTAATCCAGTAAAAGCTTGAATGTTGATTTTAATGCTAAATCTATCCACTGGCTTTTACTCTGAACTGAGGTAAAAAAGAAGTGAAAAGATCAAACTTGTTAAGAATGACAAACTTGTTACTTCAAGGGTACAGCCAGAACTAAACAAACAATCTTAGTTATGATTACTGTGTTCAGCCTATATGAAAACAAATATTAAGTCCTGATACATATAGAACTTTTCTTTCCCTGTCCCTCTAGATTTTCATCCCTGTAGACTAAGATTCAGGTCATGTGACTCACAATAGTTACTGAGCCTCTGATACTTAGAAAATCACATCAGATACTAAACGCAGTGATTAAAAAGGTCTGTATATGAAAACAGTATTTCTCTGTACTTGCTCTAGGTAAAGAGATCCCAACAACACAACCAATATACTTTGAACATACACTAAAGTCAATCTCTATGCTTTCTCTTATAACTCCTTTCCAGCATGCAAAAAAAAAAAAAAAAAAAAAAAAAAAAGAGCTAATTCAGAAAACACAAAAAGAATTAGTCAAGTTATGGAAATGCATGAAAAATAAAAATTATATAGTTTTTTTTTTTCTATTAATTGTTAAAATTATTAAGTAAATGTATTAGGCACACCTGACTTTCTCCACAGCCTGTTTCAGTCTCTAGATATTAGAACAGAAAATTCTGTAAGCTGTAAAATCGGAATCTGCATCTTTACTAAGGAAATCACGCGGAACAATTCCACAATTAAAGGTTTCAATTTCCAATAAAATTCACTCAGTAAGAAGAAATGTACACATAAAATCAGTGACAACTGTGCTACATTGCTCTTATGAAAAAAAAAAAAAGATAGAACATAACCCTAATGGAGAAAAACATGTAAATGGTGTATTTCCGTGATTCTGGTGTATTTCCATGATTCCGGTATTTAGGTTACTGTTTTGGCTTGCACTGCTGCCAGCAAAGCCTCACAGATACTGTGATACATTATGGAGGTGGTGCAGCTCTAAGTGGTCAGATGAGTATCATCTGCGAGCCGGAGCCCATTTGCCCCTGCCAATGGCCTGATTAACTCTGAAAGGCAACAAAACTGTACAGAACAACAAATGTGAAAAAAGCAAACTCCAGCAACTGATTAGCAGCAGTGGAGACAGCAGCTGAGAGGAAATGGTCATGGACTGCCTCTTAACAGCTCACTGGGACAACTAAACAGCAAACCTCCCTTTCACATTATCTTCTGTAGAATGATAACATTTCAAATGGTTTATATATTTTAACAAAAAATATCCATTTTAGCCTCATTTGCTGCAGGTAAAATACACTATTTCTGGTGAACAAGCAACAAGTTATTGCTACTTCACAACTTAATCTACTTTTAAAAAGAGTTGCTTAGACTGTTTTGTGAGAGTCATCTGTTGTACGAACTGCTGCAGAAATGGTGTTACTCCGCAGCTGATACTTAAACACTGTTGTGAAGTAACACTGAGCTGAATTTTAACTTATTCACTATAACAGAACAAAATGCAAACAACTTTAAATAAGCGTCTCCGAAATGGGAAGTGCAGTATCTCAGAACACCATCAAGTAAAATTCTTGGTGAAAACAACGAAAATATAGGATTCCAAGTCAGATATGGCTTTCCGTACTGGAACATGTAATTTTTATTTTCCTGTATCATCATGAATTTAACGTTGTAGGAATTTTACAGCCAGTAATAAAGTCTTAGGCTTAGTGAAATCAATGGATCAGTTTGTCAGTAACTCTAAAATACATGGTAAACCCAGAAATTTATCCACAGTGATGTTAGAATTCTAACTATCAAAAAGCCATGCTATTGCTTGTCCCCTCTCTCTCCTCCCATTATTATTTTGTAAACGAAGATATCTAGCTACCCAGATAATCTCAGAAAAGTTAGATGTATATATGTGTATATGTATACACACACATACACACACCTGAAACAAGATTCCATTCCAAGTAGCTTTCAAAGTTGGATAGTAGTAACTGCACAGTTTTAGAAGTTCATATCTTCTAAGGGATCAAAACTTATGAAAGCTAATGTAGGATGCATTCTTCTTCTGAGCTTGAGCCCATTACTTTTGACCCTACAACTTTTTGAAGAATACTGGCTGCATTGCTTAATATACAGAGAAAAACAATAGTAGCTGGATTGCTGGAATTTTCACTAGCTAAGAGCAACATTGTATCATTCAGTGATAGTATCAATGATCAAAGATGTTCAATTGCCATTAGAGCGTTCCCCAGTTCTGTAACGATTATTTTGTTTAGAATTAAGTTGTATATTGTTGCACATAATTTTCCTTGCTGTAGGATTGTAAACAAAATTATGGAGAAGTGTTGATTCAATATCTGTGTTCCAAGTAGCAAAGTACCACTGGCAGTATAAAAGACAACTGTTCATTTCAGTACTTCAGCAGCAGTGAGGTTGAGTGACTCTGAGGGTGTAAAGCAATGCACTGCACCACGCTATGTGCTTCACTACAAAATTATAGGTAGCCAGAAAAGATCTATCACATGACTTAGCACACCAATTGCACAACATGTTTAATTGTTGCTTTCAGAACAAATTGGAAGTTAGGGCACAAGTTATTCTGGGACTTTAACTTGTGAACTGATACCAGGTCACAACATGGAACAACAACTTATTCTCTGTCCCAGTGATACAACAGCAAAGTAGATAGGCAAGTGATGATGAAATTATTTTCTGTGTGCCAAAGTGTATACCTTAGAACCAGGTTTGCCCCAAGGCTACAGGCATCATCCCATGCATGCTTCCAACTATAATTGTTGACTATGAATTTCAGACATAACACAAAGTTTCATGAAAAGTGAAGTCCAATACCTCAAACACAGTCATTTACTTATTTTTTGTTTCCTCTGATCTTGTGTGCCTTGGTTTCCTGTTTGTATTATTACCCTTTTATTACTTATGGAAGGTAAAGGAGACAACTATAAAAAATACACTGCTAAGGAATAAGCAGATGTTATAGCTGGAGCTTTCTAAACATTTTACCAAATGTCTTGGGAAGTCCCCCTGACTGGAAGTTAGCCAACATTATAGCTATCTACTAGAAGGGCATGAAAGACAACCCAGGAAACTATAGACCTCTTAGTCTAACCTCGGTACCTGGACATTATGGAGACTATTATCCTGAGTGCTGCTGAAAGGAATTTAAAGAACAAAGAAATTATCAGGAATAGTTAACACAGGTTCATCAAGTGAAAGTCCTGCCTTAGTAATTTTATGAACTTCTACAATGAAGTTCTCTCTTTAGTGGATGAAAGGAAGTTAGGTGGTAGATGTAATCTTTCTGGATGTTAGTAAGGCTTTTGATACAGTCCCTCACAGCATCCTTCTGAACAAATAGTCTAACTGTGAGTTAACAGGTATATTTTACACCGTGTGATGAACTGACTGAATGGTAGAGCTCAAATAGTTGCAGTGAATAGGGCTACATCTGGCTGGCAGCTTGTCATTAGTGGTGTTCCCAGGTTCTTAGTTCTAGGGTCGGTTCTGTTCATTGTTTTTATCCATGATCTGGTTGCAGCAGTTGAACACATCCTTAGCAAGTCTATCGACAATATTAAACTGGAAGGTGCTGTTGACTACCTGGAGGGATAAGAGGCCTTGCAGAAGGATAATCTGGACAATCATCAGTGGCACAAAGCTAAATGCCAGATTCTGTACCAGGGACAGAGTAATGCAGGTCACAGGTATAGACTGGGAGACAAGTGATCAGAGAACAGCCCTGTAGTAAAGGATCTAAGGGTGCTGGTTTACAGTAGGGTCTATATGTGTTAACAGCATTCCCTGGCAGCCAAGGTCTCCACAATATAAAAAGGATGTTAAAATACTTAAAAGTATCCAGAGGATACTTTTACAAAGGTGGTAAAATGGCTGGAAGGTACGTCCTATGAGGAGAAGCTGAGGACACTTGGGTTGTCTAGTTTGGAGAAAAGAAGGTTAAGAGGTGACCTCACTGCTCTCTACAGATCCCTGAGGAAGGGAAATGAAGAGGGAGGTGCTGATCTCTTCTTCCTGGTAACCAACACCTGCAAACAGCACAACGATGCACCTGGTGAGGTATAGAATGGACATTATGAAAAATTTCTTTACCATGAAGGTGGTGAAATACTGCAACAAGCTTCCTAGAGAGGTGGTTGATATCCCATGCCTGTCATTGTTCAAAGGGCATTTGGACAATGCTCTCATTAATATACTTTAACTCTTGGTTATCCCTGAAATGGTCAGGCAGTTGGACTCAATGGCCTCTGTAGGTCCCTTCCAACTGAACTGTTCTATTGTAGTGTAAAAGACCCGTGACATGCTAGTTTGCATTAAGTGAATTCTGACCACCCATGTACTCAAAGGCTCTAATCAAGACTTTCAGTCTTCACTGAGTCTTTGGTCTCTTAAGAGAAAAATCTCTTAAGATTTTTCATACTGTTCTAATGCAGTGTTAATTTTTTTATTTTTTTTAAGTAATTCATGTTTTTTAATATAAATGCAGCATTCTTCCAGCTGTCTATATATAAATGAAAACTTCATTTCTACAATGTGGAGCTATACTTTTTTCATACTAGTCATCTGATGATCGAAATACCTGGTTCCACACCTTTGCTATTTCAGATAATGGAGTTACTGGCAATGACAGCAGTGAGATACATTATTTCTGGCTGAGAGTGAGGGTCACAAAAATTTTGCTCCTGTTTTAGAAACATTACTGACAGGTTCCAAGCCTTAATATTGCTATGTTCTAATCCACATTTGGGAAAAACAAGCATGACTGCTCTGCTGTTCAGCCATTCCTTTCCAATCTTTTTAGAAAAGAGGCCTTTTGTCCTCCTCATCTAACACTGTTCCATCCACCTCACCTAGACACCTAGACACTTTGGCCTTTAGGGTTGGGTGAGCTGTTCAGTAGTCACTACGCTAACTGTTACACACGGAGTTTCCCCCTCCTCTAACTCATATCTTTTGCTTTATCCCTTTCTTTTGCTCAGATGAGAGCACAGAGAGAGAAAAGCACTAGTATTATATTTCATGCATTTCCTTCATGGCCTAATCCCAGCAATTCTCCCTTAGTGCAAAAAGGGTATTCTTATACTTATCAGGAATCTGGTGCTCGAGTACTTTCTCAGACTGAAGCTCTGAGCAGAGGGGGCACAAACACTATTTGGGGACTACCTACTATTTGCAGGAGACAGCTTTCCCAATTTTATCCCATACAAAGAAGACTTAGGAGGATTAAGCAAAGCAGCCCATACTCCAATAAAAAAGTACTATACAAGCCCTTTTTTTCTGCTTATAAATCCTTGAAATTTGTCATTAAGAGACACGTAACACTTTTTAAAGAAGTTTCTGCTTTTATGTTTGTCTCTACTTGTACACAACTATAGCAAGACTATGAACAACATTGAATTTCCAATCTAATAATTAAAACATGCAAACAAAGTTACTGGGCTCCTATACAACAGTGTAGCAGCAGAATAAAGTCACTGTTTCTATGGCTCTTCTGAAGCCTAGGTAACAGCAAACCCTAGATAACAGCAAACTCTTGTTTGTGTTATCTGTCAGGGGACTTCATGGAGCACTTTCTTCACTCACACTGTTGACTTAAATAAAACACACAACAAGGGCAACAACAACAATCACAGAAGGGAAAAACATGAGTTCTCATATTTTTGATTTGTATTAAAAACAGTCACAAGATATATGGCTTTTAGCTTTCAGGCTAGCTAACAATTAGGTTAAAAAAACAATATTACTATTTAAAGAACATGGCAAGTTACTACTAAGTTTTGTGGCTGGTGTTAAGACCTAACAGCAAATGTAGGCTCCATAATATAAGGCAAAGGAAAAAAAGTGCTTTGAATGCACTAAGGATTAGCAATATAAAAACTATTTTGTAGTAGTGCAGTAGTCAGATTACTTGCTATACCTTCTTTACAGACACTGCTTATTTCTCAGTAACTCTTTAACATAGTTTCTACTCATTTTGATGCATTCCAGTGTACATTCTAAAAATCCAAAATCTAAAATTATATTACATAGACCAAGTCATTTTAGTATTTCAATCTTAGTACCTTTTCAAATGCCTTTTCAAATTTCTTCCTCTGAATAGTGTTTTTTTTTTGTTTGTTTGTTTGTTTTGTTTTTTTAACTTTACTCTCAAAATCTGTTTCCACTGATGAAAAGGTCATCTTTGCAGAGCAGATGTGCTAACAATCTTACTTTCTATGAAGACCAAACTGGAAGAGAAATTTTAAATTTAGATAGCAAAAACTATTCCACCCTTTAAATAGGTAAGAACGAGAGAACAGTGCAAAATGCCAGACTAAATAAATAAACAACCTTAAGTTTGCTAATTTCTCTCTTGGTTAATGTCCCATAAATGACCTTTATCACTGACAAGTCCAACTTCATCCAGATAGCTGAGGTTTAAGAATATCTACCCAAATTGGACTGATTACTGGTTATGGCATTTTGAAGAGCACAATTCGGTTGTTTGTTTGCTTTTCTTTTTTTTTTCCTTCTTCTTCTTTTTTTGTTGTTTATTTCTTAAACAGGCTGGAACTGCATTCCTGAGTAAGCTGATGTGACTGTCAATGAGGTAGAATGCATATAGCCATTACACTATAACAATGTTGATGTTACCATTTCTACATTTATCTAAAGCACAAAACATTTATCATTTTAGACTGAAATTAAGCCTTGCCAGAAATCATTTTTCTTTATATTGTTTGGAATTAAAACCATATTAAACTGATCCATTATGAAAATTCTCTTCTATCTTTGTTTTTCAGACCATGTCTGCATCCTTAGGCAATGAAACTATTTTTATAATTGTAATAAAACAACAAAGTGTTGACTTTAAGTTAAGAAAATTGTTGCTTGAATGACTAAATACTTCAACAAACACAATAAATCCTTCTAACTTTAACATACAGATAAAACACATGCATGAACAGGTCCATATATTTCACAGTTTATGACATGTAAGTTTGCTTAAACTTATTTCAGTCTTCTGCTCAGTGGTTATAGAGCAGGTCTGAATCTCTAAATTTTAATACTGCCTTCTATCCTTAAGGAAGAAAATGAAAAATTGCCATTAGAAATATCCAGCTCATAGCACAAAGTACAACAGTAATGTTATACTCCTGTAAGAAACACAACTGAAGCAACTGTCTTACAAATAATATTTCAATGAAGATAGAAATAATGAAAGAATACTGTCTGTGGGTATCTTGCCACAGAAATTTCTATATGGCAATGTAAATGGAGAATCCTAGATTTCAATGTTTGCTTCCTCCCAAAGCTATGGTAGCTTTCTACCAGAGCTGAAAAATCAGGTCTGTTACCATTACTCTTGCAGGATAAAAGGCCAGAAAAAAAATGAAGGAACACAACAACAGGAACGTAACATATTTTACAACAAAATCTCTAGAGAATTATTTTCATTTTTTTCTGAAGAGCAACAAAGAGAGAGCCTGACATTTAAAAAGAGTTAAAAAACAGTATTTGGAACAATTATCTTATATTCTATACTATTTAAATATTCTTTAAAGAAGAAAATGCAGAATTATTTCCTCTGGACTTATAAGTAATACCACAATTGCCAAATAATTTAAATTTGGTTTCAGGAACAATTAGGTGCAAATTATTTATCTATTTATTTTTAAATGTTTGCACCTCTAATCTTTCAACTGCATTAACTCTTCTAATATCAGAGACTGTTTTAGACTCCTTTTTCCCTCCTTCTGGCCCCGAATCCTACATACCTAATCCACCAGACAAACATTATAATCAGTGTTGAGAAAACAGAGTTCCTTCCCTGAATACATGGAGAAAGAGAGAGCTGACTTCTACCATTCTGCTTGTACCGCTACCTGCTGCAAGTCTAACTAGGACAGAATATTACCTATAGGCAGTGTCATATGTTACAGAAGTATGCAAACGGATCTCACCCCATGGTAGAAGATGTAGACAGAATGTTAACTCCATAGAAAGGTAGAATTAAAAATGCATGTTATAAAATGTTGGTAATTATTCTTTATAATGACATACATTTTTTTTTTTATCAGTTACTCATTTGTGATGGCAGTAAGCGTTCTACTGCTTTCAGTTCCCAAATCCTTTGTTATTAATCACACTTGTAGACTTCTGCTTTAAATAAGGATACTGTGTTTACAGAAGAAAAAAATCCTCACCAATACCATTGTTGAGCAACTGGTACATAAAAGATTAATTTACACATTTACAGACTAATGTGAAAGACAGTTGACACACAATGGATGCAACTGATGTAGAAAACAGGCTCTAGAGAAAGTCTTCACCTGTTCACTATAAAGTAAATTTCAGAAATTTTGGAATATTCAATAGGACAACTAACAAGACAGAAAAATTTAAAGCAGGCCATTTTACATATACTATATTAAATATAATTCCTCAAGTTTACTAGATACCTAGCAGCTAAATATGGTACAAAGAACTGATAATCTCTGAGAAACAAATTAATATGTATTTGGAATATTGCACATTTAAATATTACAGTGATTCCTCAAAAGTCCTTTGGAAAATGAACAAGAGTTTAGTTATACAAGCATCACCTGTCTCATCAGTGGCAGACAAAATGCTATTTAATAGCATGATTTCTAATTGTTCTCAAACGGATACTACAATATATGCCAGATGATATTGGAATTTGTGTATGTGTGTACATGTACACAAAGAACATTTTGCTTCTTTAGTGCTTCACGAAAATTTAAATTTTATTTACATTCTCTTTGAAGGTAACAGCTTAAAATTATTAGTAACCGTAATATTAAGGTATTATGAAAACAAAGGTTATCGTCATAATGGTCAAGACCATGCTCCACCTTGTCAATATACTATTGGTGCTCTGTATTGCAGGTTTATCTGCTACTTAATGTTTTGCAGATGAAAACTTAGAACAACTATTTTAATACTAAGAGCAATTTTGAAAATATTGGTAAATACTGGTACCCTTTATCATACTTTTCAGTTTTAAATATTCATATGAAAAATTGTAACAAGCATTTACATTTAGTACACCTCCAGAATCTGTTGAATTTGAGTAAACCATGTTACATTTATACATACTGCCTTATCAATTTACTATATTATATAATTTCGTTTTAAACAGCTGTATTATTTATTAGTCTAAAGATGTTCAGAATTCTTAAGGAAAGATTCTGTTACTAAAGGCCTGTTACTTTTCTATCTGTTACTTTGTATCAGATAGAAAAGTAATTATGAACCATAAACATTGTGCTTCCATTTTACTCTAATATTTTAAAATGTACATTACAATTATCTAAATAATAGAAGGCCACTTTAATAAACATAATGGTACATATCAACTGTGTCTGTCAATGAGATATTTTGAAATATCTCTATTAGAAACACAAATCAATACACTTAGGGGAACTGCCATAACTGCTTCAAGCAATTTGTATTATCATTTCATTCTTGATGTTCCTACTCGTTGCAACTTACTATGAATGGCGTGAAAATGGCAACCCATCACAACTGATTTTTTTAAGCCTATTGCAAGAATTTTTCTCTTTCTTAATATAATTAAGTATCTTACTAAATACAAGTCTAGATTAAAAGATACAGCCTACAACTCAAGTTTTGTATCTTTATAACTGACCCACCCCTAGCCTGACTCATATTAGAAACATTGTTGATGAAATGGAGAGTTATTTCCACTGTTTCGAACTGAAAGAACCTTGTACAAAGGGAAGCAGTCAAACTTCTGTTATTTTCAAAAAGACAAATCTCTTGAAGATTTTTTCATTGCTGACAAAACCCCCTGGAAAAGCATTCTGGGTACTGACTGAAACTCAGTTATCTCTACCTCCTCTGGGAGTCTGCATAAACTTTAGTAGTCTGTTACAAACGTTCTTTAAAATACAAATTAATTTTGGCCAAATATTTTACAGTAAAAAAGTTTGAGGGAAGTTAGAGAGTTAATAATTAGCTGTGAGGCAGAGATATAGAAGTTTAAGGATGTACATTTACAGTTTGAAGAAAAACGTTTTCATTAGTACCTGTAACAGGCCTAGTTAAAGGAAGAATGATTTTACTTCTGAAATGAGAATGAGGCAGAATTCACTTCTTAAACCAAGTGCAAGTCAATTCAGCACACACAAATATTAGAGCTTGCAAGTCTTTTGTTTTAGGTACATCTACAATTTTTATGAAAATAAAAGTAGGAAATCACACAATAGGGCTAACTGACCTTGTTTTTTGGATTGGATGTATTCATTACACTTCGAGTTTCTTTCCCCGTGTAGATGACAACACCAATTACAGTTCCTGAAAAACAAAGTAAAACAGAGGTGTCAAGTAGTTATGAAAAAATGGTTATAAAGGATATTTATATCTTCTTTAATAACATCCATAAAAGTGACTACAAGATTTCCTTCTTTTCAATTGAAACAATAATTTAAAAGTAACTGGTTAAAGACTTGCATTTGAACTGAAAGTTGTCTCATTTTTTTTTCCAGAAGTTAACACAGCTTAAATAACTGCCCTTCACAAGAAATAAAAAAATTAGTACAACAGTGTTGAATATATCATATACAAATTGCCTGCTAGTTCTGTCACCTATCACAACGTAACATCTACTTCACCCCATTTATTACATTGATAGAATTCCATATAAAAGTATTCTCCTTTTCGGTAACACATAAAAATAATTCTCCAGTCCCAATGATCTTTTAGTTGGTTTTTACTGGAAGGTATACAAAAACTGGCTTTCATTATTTAAAAGACATATGTATTTAGTGATGATAATTCAGATTTTTACTACTATTTAGATTTTTACTACTATGTATCTCACTTTCTAGCACAATCAAAATTTTATATTAATTCTTTTTTCAAGTGACCTGAAATGGTTTTATGTTAGTACAATCAATAATTGGTCATTTTTGTCATCTTAATGCTGTAAGGAATTAATTAACATAACTTGTCAGACAGACCCTACTAAGAAGACTCTAAAAACTGTAGAAATATTACACTTTTTCTGACATTTGCTTGGTTTTGAAAAATCAAGTCTGTTATCATTACAGAGAGAATAGTTTCCCTGTGCAACGGAACCAAGCAACACTGAGCATCAAAGGGTACATGTATGACTATCTATACAGACTCGGGAAAGGAGCACTCTGTCCCAGATTCCTTTGCCAGCTCCTTAAACATGATCTCTTTCCCACAGCACTCCAGCATGATCCTAATCTGGTATTTTCCTCAACAGTGTATAAAGTTAGACCTTACTATGAAGGCTTTTCCTTGCAAGTTTGGTGGACACCCCTTTTTTTTCTCCTTCTCCTCTTTAATTCCTTCCTTCCCTTCTATACTCCTCCACTTGAAAGATGCTTTCCACTGTTTCAATTCTTGGTCTTAAATCCTAGTTCCTCTTCCCAAATTCCTTATTTTCAGTTTTTGTACATAAGAATAACCATGGCCCTTTTTTTCTTCCTACAGTCCTTCTGTCTTATTACACTCAGCAAAAATTAAAGAAAACCATTTTCTCCTGTTTAAAAAATGTTGCAATGGCTCAGTGTCCAAATGCAGCATCTAGCTAATACGAACTCCTTATAATATTTGAGAGACATATGAAACGTTAGTAATATCTAGACTACGTTGTTTTAAAATTATGTAACCTTGTAACTGATTAATACTTTCTGATTAGTATTTACCTGATAAAAGATTTTAAGCAAGCTTTAGCTTCATCGTGGAGTCTACATAAAAGAAAATCTATTACCACATGCAAAAACATGCCTGCTTTTCAGCAAGACCCTATCCACAGCAAGCTGAACAGAACACTTTACAACCTGAAGTTTTAATTAAAGGAAAAAAGATCAATAGCTTTAGTGGGATACAAATGACAACACTACTGACACCACAAGATTTGAGTATAAAAACTTACTAAGGAGGATTAAAAAGATATGAAAATCTCAGTAGCATGAGGAAACCAATGGGAAGGCAGACAAGAGGGAAACAAGAGATTAATAGCCTGAAACAGACAAAGATTTTCAAAAGCCATTAATATTATACATTGTAAAATAATAATACAGTTCCACAGATGAGTTTTTAGATATATTATCAGATTTGATATTGCACTTACCTGAAGCAACAACAGTGCTTGCCCATAACGTATTTTCTATACTAAGGCTTTCGTGAACTGCTGGATCACTGTCTTCCTGTTAAAAATAAGAAGAGTGCTGTTTACAACTAAACAATGTGCTGTTTACAACTGTTTAGTACTAAAGAAAACTTTAGGAGGTAAGATAATCAAGCATATTTGACCAAATTACAGATTGTGGTAAATATTTTACAGAAAATGGGGGACCACTGACTACCAAAGTACACAGCAAGTTCTACATAAGGTCAATAATCAAAACCTATATCAAATTTTCACCTCCATTTTGAAAAAGTCTTTGTGAAAAACAAAAATCCCCACATAAGCACATACACTTTTGTGTATACAGGATCAGTAGCTATAGCAATATTTAAAATTATTGGTTGTATTAGTAACATATGAGGTCTTGATCACCGAAACATTAAATATAAGAAAAGTATTCTGATCTAGCTCAAAAAAATATGATTTTTAGTATCCAGTCATCTTTGTAATACCTAGTAACTTTCTTCTGAGACAAGTGCCTTTGACAAGCTTTATCCATACACTGTATCTTTAATAATTTGTCCTGACTTTATAATGCTCAGATTCCTGTTTTGACCGATGATGGCTCTTGGATTATTCAGATTCTGTGATTATTTCGGCCTTATGAAAGTCTAACTAGGCAGTGCATAGACAAAAATACCTAATTAGAAATTATCCACAGAATACAGGTGTTTCACGGGATGCCACTACTACAGTCAAAATACTAACTGTAGCTGCCTGAGACATGGCAGTTGGTGGAGAGATTGCCTTTTACACGTGTGAATGTTGTTTCAACATACCTATTTTTCAATATACAAGCCATTTTAAATCCACATATGTAATTCATTTAGAGGTTTCAAAATCTGTTTCAACAAGGCTAGCAATAGGAGGTAGACTGGCCATATGAGTTGAAAACAGACACGGAATTATTTTATTCCCATCTCAGGCTTTTCAGGAATTGCTAAAGCTAACAGAAAAGCTTTCCTGACATTCTTTCATATTGTCAGAAGGCACTGCTGGTACACAAGGATGATTGGGCTTTTGTAGCAAGAGTGAGTGGGAGGCTGACACTTTGACTAGCACAAACAGGAGTCTTAATTTCACACAGCTTGCCTTGAGATGCACAGACTGTTTTTAGTAAGCAAAAGACATGCTAACCCCGATTAGTATTTTTTTAAATCTACAAACTATTCTGCATAATTCAAACTGTTTCATCTGCTTCATTTTTATTTCTATATTTCTTCACAAACTGGAGAAAAAAAAAAAGGAAACTCTGCTTAAGTATTCTAATCAAGAAATTTGTGGGGTTTCTCATTAAATCACTAGGTTAACTGAAAACAAATACACAGGCATGTAAGAAAAATGCTTTTATTTCTATGAAGTCATTATTGTACCTCAAGGAGCATATCATGCTAGGGTTCATCAGAGGAGTTACCAGCAAGCATGTAAGGATTATGCATTTTATCAGAGCTGACCCTGAACACCACTTTTATGCATAAATAGAAGAGCAGTTTAAGTATTTAAAACTCAGGGTAGATTAAAAAAAAAAAAAAAAAGTTTTTTTTTCCTGTTCCCCCCACCCAGCTCCAGCAAAGAGAGGCCATCAGTGGAGTTCCACAGAAAACTGTACCAGGACTCAAGCTGTTTCATCATCACTCCAGAACAGGAATGTCTAATGTGGTAACAGAGAAAAAAAAAAAAGTATCAATCCCCCTATGAAAGTGGACAGATGAAATTCCCTACTTCAAAACGTAGAGTTATGCACACAAAACACATCCTGAATTCACAAAGTAATGAGCTCTGAGCTGATTGTAACTACTCAGAAAGCAGCTTCTGAGGTTGTTACAAATCTACTAAAATACTAACTTAATAAAGAACAAGCTGAATGCTTAGAATTAGTAGGATAGAAAAAGAGAATAAAATCAAAAATATCATGCCAGTACAAAGAATACATGGTTTAGCCATGTCTTAAGTACGTAGGCTCCAAATTCCTCTTCCACACCCTTCATTCTAAACAGAAAATAAAAGGAACTGGAAACTGTTCATGGTCAAAGCATATAGTCCAAGTAGATTCCGTACTAGTTATGACTAAATAAATTTGAACTCTTTGATTACGGAAATAATAGACACCTATGAAATGGGCAGGGCAGGAAGGCAGGATAGATATTGCTGTCTCTTTCAAAAACAAGAAGGTCATTAATGTGTCAGCAAAATTAAAACTGGCAATTGCTTTTCATAAAGTATGTAATTAACCTGTAGAACTTCTTCCCGTGTCAATGCTAAAAGGCTACACAGATTCAAGGGGGGACTGGGTAAGTTTAAAGAAGGGAAGTTCATTGTGGGTTACTTAGAGAAACCAACACTGACTTAGGAAGTTCCCATGTCATGAGTTGTTAAAAGACAGAAAAATCTTCTGAGGAAGTATTATCATCTTTTTACCTTGTTTCTTATTCTATTTTGTCAGCAGTCTGCTTATGGCAACTGTGAGGAATAGGATACTGAGCTAGGAAATTATTATTTTGCCTTAAGTGTATCCTTCAGTTAGTAGATGTCAAGACAATGAGTTATGAAGCTCTTCCATATTATAAGAAGCAATCAAAAGCCCTTCAGCGATCACAAAGAGCTGACAACATAGCCAAGAAAAATCCACTTGTCCTATGTCTACCTGCTACAAGATTTGTGAAACATCTCCCTTTAGGTAATTCAAAATAGGTTAACATCCAAAGAGCTAAATCTATTTCTACTCACATCACACCCATCAACAGAGTGGTTTGGCAGATAAGCTAACTTCTGCACATTTCCTTACGATCCTTTCAAGCCATTCTGCCCTCATCCAACACCTCCACCTTTCTACAGTTCATTCAATTTACCAAATTCCATACCTTCCACACCCAAATGGTGGAAGATTTAACCCTATTTTCCATTTGTTCAAACAAAGAAACAAAAAATATACCTATGGGTTATGAGTTCAGCAATTTCAGATTATTTCTAATTTAGGGGCTGGGAGCAGAGGAGATGGTAATGACATAAACAAGGAAGAGACGAAGGCTCTGAACAAAACCAGGTCTATGATAAGGAGAAATGCATCTGCAAATTTTCAGACACAATTACAGCTGGCAGAACAGTGTATGGTTTAGGGGTAAACTAACTATTACTCTCTCTAGGAGCGGAAATTTGACATAAAGGGATTTCTTTGTCCAGCTGATCAAGCTTCCGTTTAAGGTCTGCCTGGGTTGAATTTCATTTGGTATCTGTATGTTAATAGGTCTTTAAATTCTGAATTAAACTCGTAACCAGAGCAGAGCAGTTCGGTCCTGCATTCAAGCTTTATATTTAGGCTCAGGTTTTGAAATTATGTACGGTATTGATCACGGATGTTGAAATTGTCAACAGTTCCTATTCTAGGAGATAACTCTTACAACTCTTGCATACGCAGAGAAAAAGGAACAGATGACCAGTGACATAAAAACTGAATGAACTCTACTCTCAGTCCTGAACTCACAATCCAGCTCACCAAAGCTGACCAAGGGACATAACAATTTGCAAGTTGCAATCTAAAAGGTTTCCAAAGCCTTTTAGTTTATCTACTGTAGTAAGATACTTGTAAGAAAAGTTTCCTGAGAATGACAGATACGTTCAAAACCAAATAACCTAATCATTGAAAGAACCAGGGTATCACTTCCACAGACTTTTTCTGTTCCTATTCCTAGCTGGCAGGATGCAGCACTGACAACCAACAACAACTTTTATAGCAAAGTGTTAGAATAGGCATTAGTTTAGTTGCATTGGCCACCCCAATCCCACATTAATTGGAATTGTTATTCATTAATGGGATTATTACTATTATTATTAATTATTATTCTTGCTACATTCCTCGTACTTGCAGATTAGCTTCCATACCCATGAACTCCCTATTCTCACTTTCTGTAAGGCTGTCAGTAGCTGCATAAGGAAGGCAAGAAAAAAGAAATTGGAAAACATGATACCATTCCATTCGGTGAAAGGAACACAACAATTGCTTCAAAGGGGTAATTCTCTAAGAAAACATAACTAAATAATGAACCTGCATTCTTTCTACTGGAATACATATAGATACAAAATAAATAACCAAGAAAACATCTGCTTAATTGGCTCAAAGCCAGAAATTCTGCCCATAATTGAATACACAATTTTCTGTATGAAAATTCTCACATCTCTGTATGTATTTTTCCCCAGTGTCAACAGCTACATGCAACAGGTTTGCACTATGAGAGTTTTTTTATTAGTTTGTTTTTAACATCTGAGCTACAAGGCAATGTGTTGGAAAAATGACACCAGATAGTTCTATACTACAGGAAAAAAACATGTTACTATAGTGGATAAACTAAAATTCAAAGCAATCAGTTAGTTCTCTGGCATTTCTCCTGGACTAAAAAAAAAAGAAATTTCCAAAGTAAATGAAGAGTGTGAGGTGACAATGCAGAACTGCAGTATAGGAGAAATTACACAAAAGATTCTTACAGGAATAATGGAAGAAGGACCCAAACTTAAGTGAAAACCAACTGAGGTCAAAAGTTGGAGAGACAACTTTCATGATTTTGGGCAGAAGCTGTAAGGAAAAGGTAAATAAAACTGGGCATGCCACTACACACTGATGCAATACTCCAGAATACTCTCTTGACTCCAACAGAAAAGTTGGATTAAGACGTATGGCTATATTTTATTCTCTTTCTACAGCCATATGTTTTCTTCATAATTTTCCAGAATCAATGAAATAGCTTCCTAATTTATCATGTTTACATAGTAGCATCAGTTAAGTGATACTCTAGCAGTTACATCTGTAAATACCTATTCTGTGCACAACTATTTCAAAATGAACTCAGCCAAGACAGAGAAGATGCTCTGAGAACAAGTAAAACAATCTCTCACATTTTCAGAGAACTCAAGTACAGTTCATCTATTGTTTCTTGATAGGGAATCTAGAAGAGGGGAGAGAAGGAGGAGAATTAACATATGTTGTTTAAGGGCCTGACATGATCCTTCCCACATGTCCATGCAAAGACACACACTCACTTTCATGCAGTCAGTATGTATGATGCATCAAAATCTATGGAGGACAACAAGAAATGACTTCATGTGAAACTGGTAGACATCAATAGATGTACAATGGAATTTCAGCTCCTCATGATTTGGTTATGCAGGTGTACTGCAGAAGGTATCTTTGATCAGCTATCAGGTTAGCTGTGAATATATTTCTCACATAGGAATACTTAGGTAGAAGATGCTCCCACATAAAAATTCTAAAGCTGTACACCTAAGTTTGGTTTTTGTTTTGTTTTATGGTCATGCACTTTTTGAAATTATCTAAGCTTGTCTCCTATATTGTTAGTACTCTGTCTTCATAATGGCAAAAAAAAAAAGAAAAAAAAAGAAAAATCAATGCGTTATTACCCTGTCAACCTACCCTTGCAAGAATTCTTTGAACATCAACGCCTAAGTAGGAAAAATGTATACATTAGCATCACTAAGCACACTACTTTTTTTTTCTTTTTTTACCTTAATATAAAATAGGGATTAGATGCAAAAACTGATTTAGTGTAACAAGTAAGGGCTCACAGCAGAAGTGGAAAGATAAATCAGTAGGAAAGTGTCCTAAAGCAATACATCGCCAAATTTTACTATGCATGAGGTATAGAGTTAACACAAAGAAAAGGTTTCTAAAAATATGAATAGTGTGGTCCACTATGAACCAAATTTGAGGACGCTGCCCTCAGATGCATGCATATAGAAATGCAATTTAAACTACCCTTCCTACTTAAGCAGTCCAAAACACGTAATCCTGAAAGCTAAGTACATCATGGTTATTTACACGTATCAGGGATGCTGGAATCATACAGCTCTTATTACATGTACAAATGGAATCCACAACAGGGAGCAACTGTTTAGTCATCATTTCCCAATGTCTCAATTACACAAACTGGAATTGTTAAAAAGGCTCTGTGGAGTTCAATTTATATTTAGAAAAGTATATGCTTAGCTCTTGGGTTAGAAATAATTTTACAGCTGTTAAGAGAAGTTTCATTTGAACAATTGGTCAATACAAGGTTTAAGTAAACACTGTTGCTTACAGCTTCAGTAAGTTATGGGCAAATGACATTTACTTTGTAGGCTACATGAACTATATAACTGGTATAAATCGGTCTTTGAGAGCCAACAACTGCAATATCTCATCAGTTTACTTAGAACTGGGAACTGGAATTTCAATTACTGAACAAAATCTATTACCAATTCAAGTCACTTGGGTAAAAAAACCCTTCTCTCTCCCTCCTGTTGTAGTTAATTCTCTCAAATTATTTTAGAAACATATTATCGAGAGGAATGAGTCAACTAACAGTTAAGTGTAGATAAAATAACCAAAACAATCACTGCATCTGCTAATATCACAGATAAAACTAAAAATCTCTAAAGTCTTTTTTTGTTGTTGTTTTTTTGTTTAAATCAGCTGCTTGGACACCTCACTTTAAAGGGTTAACTTTAGCAAGCCACCTTCTGAAAATAACAGCAAAAACGTCAAAAAAAAAAAGACTGTAAAGTTATCATATTTGGTCTTCAATATATAGCTGGAAAAAATATTTAATAAAGCTCCCATTAAGTAACTTTTAGTTTTATTTCATTTTTTAAGGTACTTGAACTTCACAAGGAAAATCAAAGAAACCCTGTTAAACAAGACACATTTGTATTGCACATAAACTATCAGTTGCATTGTCTGAGGCTACTGAATACATTCAACTTGACACTTCTTTGACATATGAATAAAACATTAGATGCCTGGAGATAAACAATAAATGCTACTGCAGAAATGGTCTCATATAAGATTATTGTGATGTCAACAAATACACCATTCTCAGATTCTGGTTTTTATTTTCCAGATATTCTATTTGTATTAGCTTTCTGCAATACATATTTAACAAAATACCTTGTACGTGAAGCATTTCCATGGCAAGAACATGGATATACTCCTGTAACGCTTAGGAAAGACTCAATACAACTTCAGTACTAAATGTAAGATTCACACTGAGAAATGGGAGAGAGGGGAGTACAACTGTCTTTATAGACACTACTTACCCGTGTGAAGGTACCCTCAAAACTGTGAATGTCCAGCTGTGGCTTCTGAGCGTAAACATAAGCATTGATTGAAAAGAGATCCTGTAAAACAGATTAATGTATTTACTAGTTTTTAAATTTAATCAACTATTTTAAAGAACCTTTTAATGGTAAAGATTTCAATTTATGACCCTTACCACTCCAAGTTAAATTCAATAAAGTTTTATCCAATAAACATGTGATTTTCAAGTATATCTTGATATAAAGAAAAGAGATCCAAAATGGTATTCTAAGTGTGTTGATATTTCACAAACGAAACTGTTTTATGAGTTAGAAATTTTATAAAATTTATTTTTTCTAAGAGCCTGTCTTAAAAATATTTTCTGTATATTTGCTGCTTTACAAATAAAGTGTTGTTTTTTTTTTTTCTTTTTTAATTAAACCAGAAACAAAATACTTTTCTAGAGCAAAAAGCCAACTGAATACAAGGTCAAGCAATGAAATTGATTTAAATTCTCCTTAACGCTGATCACTCAGCATACACATGTGTAGACAACCCACGAAAAACTCCAGACACTTTAAGAAAGTGTTGATGGTTTGATGGAGCAAGTAAGAGATTTCAGCATAATTCTCATGTACGGTCACACAATACAACTCTGGAGAAGATGCTCTACACCGATGCCCAGCCAGCATAAGAATCTCAACCTGTGATGAAATACAAGGGTGTCTACCTTCTCACTGCATGTAGTTCCTATTATTTGGGTTACCTACATCCTTTATTACTGAATTAATCTTGCAAAAGGCTAATCAGCCTTAAGATTCATTCTCTGAAGAGAAGATGCTATAATACCCTGTTCATGTAAGATAGAATGTGCTGTCTTCAAAAGCAGAATTAATTTTACAGCCTCTTTTATGGATGTGTAGACACACCTCGGCTCAAATATAGCTATTTTTAAAATCATGCCATTTTCTATTCATAATTTGAATATAACACCCCTCCCCAAATTTGAATAAAACTATTTGAACAATACAAAATTAAAGGAGCAATTGTCCACGTATGTGCCTTAAAATCTACATGCTTGTGTCTTTTTATTACTCTGATAAAATGACAATAGATTTCTGAATATAGATTTTCACTTTTCAAGGTATGAGTGAATCTTTTTTTTAATCTTGATAGTTTACATTTATCAAGCATGTTTGACTTAAGTTCAAAAATGTGTAGTTGTCTAAATCATTAGTATGTATTTCAGTTTATATTCTGTAGACAAGAAATTTCTTACTTCATACCTTGAAAAAAAAATTTATTTAATGTATGTTATAAAAATGAATTAAATCTGAACATTAACTCTCACAAATTATATTTGTCTTTAAAATATTAGTCACTTATTGTAGTCTTTCACATTAAGTTTCATTCATTGCATCCTTGTTCTTCCAATCTACTTTCATCAGCTTCAAAAGAAATAATTCATATGAAACTAATACACATGGTGTCCTATATCTTCATCATTCACTTCTTTCCAATCTGTTATCACCTACAACTCAGCTAATCTGGGCTATTATGTGCTTTATTATGCAAAGAAAAATAAAGTCTCTCAGTAGTGGATAGTACAGCAGAAAACTAATACCACACACATACTCCTATACACAATAAAAACTGCTAGTGAAATGCGTCAACCAAGAACTTCTCTCTTTTCAAAGAATGACTTAGTGGGAAACAACATTAGAATAAAAAGAAGCAGAAATAACCACCCTTTTAAGTACGTTGGCATTTGTACAGTAATATTTTTTCCTGCTTTCCAGGCCTCATATAGGTACTTGCTTCTATTGCAATGTCCTCCCTTGTTAAATTTTAAATGTAAAAATTTCTACCACATTCCTTTCATAGCTTGTCTTTTTATGTTTTAGTTCTTCTGTTATTTCTGATTTAACACCTAGACTTTTCATGTTTTCCTTTTTTCTTTTTGAATTTCAGCTCAACCCCACATATCTTGATGAAGAACTGAAATCTGCAATCATTCTAGAAAGTCACAAACTAGAACCAGCTGAGTACTCCAAGGGTGCATGCTTTTTTGTTAAAAAAGTGGAAAAAAATTATAAAAATACTCTAGAAGAAAACTGAGGTGGTAGTTCATTGCTTTTTCATTCATGAGGGGTAGAAAGAAGTTATAGAAGAATATTACATACGCTCAGAAATTTTCTTAAGTGTTTTTTCATTACTGGGGGAAAGGGAAAAGGACATTTTTTTCAGTAGACCCATGTTCTGTACACCGAATGGATATCATTCTCAGGCCAGTAAAATAAAGAATCTGAAGTCTCTTAAGACAAGACCAAAGAATGATATGATTTATGGAAGACTGACATTTACATATGAATTACATTCTACAATAAAGGTAGGAGTACAAAGATGTTCCTTCATACAGTGTTGCTTTCCCAGTAGCGCATTTCTCATCTCAAAGTCTTGAAAGAAATCACAATGGTAGTTTAAAAAGGAGGCATCAAGATTTATACACAATGCTACATGTAAATAAAACTTCAGCTCATTGATCAAGCAAAATTTGCCTGGTTAGGCTGTGTCATTGCTTCTCCCTGTATAGCCTCTAAAAGAGATTTAGTTTATTTTAAAAAAGAGAACTACTTTTTATTAATGATTTAACTAACTAGGAGCTTGGTCTACATAAAATTCAGCTTTATCAAAGAATTATTTTCATATTATGAACACTGAACCACTGGTTCACTGAAGCCAGTTAGTACTACCAATACATTCAATGGAAATAGGATTGTACATCCAAAATTAGGATGCTTTTAGGAAACAGTGAGGGCAAATGACCTCAGATTTACTTAAGGAAAAAAAAATCACTTGAACCAGGGGATCGTTAACAATTCTAGATTAAAGAAACAACATGAAAGACCTAAATCTCAAGCAATAAAATGTTATTTTTATTAACTGTAGATGAGATTAAAAATAAAAAGACATGATGACATAATGTATTTCATTATCTGTAACTCAAAAATAATAATTCAAAAAAAAAAAAAAAAAGCATTTTATCCTTTTTGCTGAAAGTCAGGAAATGACTTGATGGTACTATAACGAAAATGTTCTATTTTGCATTTCACAACAGTAATTTACAAATCATCCTAAAGTTATCAATAGCAGAAAAATCTCCTGTATTAGGTCAAGGGCAACATTTGTTCACCTTACTTAAAGATCATTAAAATACATTCTTAATCATAACATGTAGTTCATTACAAATAAAATTGCCTTTGGTTCAATAAAACTAATTAAATGTAAATGCTATTGTTTACTGCTGTATGGATCTTCTGATATAAATCAGCAAGTCAACATTTATTGAAAATTACAGTGACCTCATTGCTGTTAATAAATTTACTTGATCACATACGCTAGAGAAGAATGCCTCAGAATGTGCAGATTGCTAGAAAAACTGCCCCACCTATAACTATGAAATTGCAAGAAACCTAATCTAGGTGTCACAGTATTTGCAACTCAGCCATCATTAGATGACTTGTTGAAATTTTAATTCTCTGATCACATTAAGTGCTTTAGAAAGACAACAAAATCTGTACTGATCGCCTTGGTGGTGTCATCTGTTCTTTAAGAAAAGCTCTGATGGTCTGGAGGTTTATTTATTCTGGGTGTCACAGTGGGTAAGGTTACAATGCTGCTCTAACAGTGTGACTGACAGCTCATGCCAGCACAAGATACTCACCACCTTTATGTCCAGTAACTAAAGAAATCAAAATGTACAGCAAATATGGAGCATATATTTGCCAAATATATTACCAAATTGTTTAGTCTACTCTATTCTCAACTTGCACATGTTCTCTTAAATTACTAAAAATATATTTTAATATGCAAAAATAAACGTTAAGCCTCAGCTTTGAAAATACCCTACAAGCACATGGAAAGGACACTGTAATAGGAGTTAATATGGGAAGAGTCCCTGGAAATCAGGAAAACTACTACTATAATGAACAACTGCTACATTAGAACAGAAGGTTAGTTTGATCCTATTTGATCCACCGTAGCAGAGGGGATAGGGGACAGGAGAAAAAAGAACACAACACCAGCCCCTGAGACTCTGAGGGCAAACTGCCTCATCTCAGAGACAGCATCCCACACCACACTGCACTTCTAAGCAGGTTCTATTTGTGATTAGAACCTGGTCAGTGATTTAGCAGTTATAAATTTCATCAGACTCATTTTTGAACCCGACCATACAAATATGGGCACTTACTCCAGTTCAAAGGCAGTATTGAATTCAAATGTTTCACTTATTTGAAATGGACAACACTAAAAGAACTTCGGGTTCTTCTTCTAATTCTTTGTAGCCATGGAACATACCATGCTCTACCCATTTTCTTTAGTGTGTCTTTCAACTAATTCTGAATTTACCAAAAAACAGCATACACCTGTGACGTGAAACTCTGCATCAATCCTTACACAGAAAAAACCTGCACTTAGTTTGAGATCATCCGGAAAAAAAAAAAAAACGAAGGAAGGGCCCTCAAGTGTCACATTGCCACAGCTATTTCACCAGCAGCCCAGCAGGTGGCAAGCAAGAATTATTGCACAGGAGAGCCATTCCCGTGGGGGGGTGTTGTTTGTTTTGATTGTATAAACATTTTGAAATGTATAAATTATCATGTGTACAATAAAACTTTAGTAGCCTAGTGGCTATGAAAGTGGCAATGCTGTTTGACAGAATTATACAGAACTGATAGAAACAGGTATTTATTGTATATAAGTGAATTGGCATTTGAGAAGGTTCATTTTTCAAAAAATTACTTAAACCAAAATACTTCTCATTAATGACCTGATTAAAAACAAAAACAAAACAAACAAACAAAAACCACACACACACAAAACAAACAAATAAAAAACCACTTACACAGGTGTTCCTTAACTGAAATGTCTTATTTTTATCACGTCATTTAGTTTTTGAGCAAATAGGACAATGCACTGCCCACCTTGTACAGCAAAATGTAAATGAACGGAGGACCACTTCTCTAACAGTTTCTTTTAGCAGAAGGATCATTGCCTGATTCTTCCAACTCTTTGTACAGAAAAAGAGAATCAAAGTTGATCCAAGACTGGAACACAAAGCTCAGTCCTTTGCTAGACTGCTCCAAAACCCAACAAGTTTCACCAACAGTACTTCTAAGGCTATCCAAAAGCACATGCCCCTGCTACACACTGCACAGATTAGCAAGATAATCACTGTAAAACAATGAATTTTCAAGTCAGGAACAGAAGTAAGCATACAAGTGTTTTATAAAGCAAAAGACATTTTCAAGTTTCCTGGAAAGCAACTTTTCTGCCTTTTTGTTTTTATTATTATTTTTTAAAGTTGTAAGAGTTTTCTGCAACAGAGGTGACTGCAGAAGCCTAGGGTGAAAATAAGACTACCTGAAATAGATTGTTCAAATTATCCTCATTTTTAACAAAGCTGCTTCAACTTTTCAACAATTTCTGCTCACTGCATTTTAATTTGACTTCAAAAAACGAATGTGTAAGGTGTATATATATAGTGATCTTTACACTTTTATGACTGCACTAGGAACTACAAAAAATAATGTTATTTTTTATATGAGTTTGAATTTCACTTTCTTAGATTTTTGTTCTAACCTCGTGAAGATGCTCATCCACACAGTTTCCTCAAAATGATAGATAGCTCAAGCAGTAAAGGCAGAAATGTCTTTGCAGGAATTAAAGAAATACTAACATGCTTCCCGCAGGAATGGAAGAATCCTTCTGGGATATATGTTGGGCTCTACCTTCTGTGAAAGATATAGGATCCCCTAAAAAATATTTACATTTTTAGGCATTAGGGTTCCATTTCCCCAAAACAATACAGAGACAGATGGAACTTTAGAGTGAAGCACTGCAAGCGATCCAAGGCCAGCTAAAAAGCAGCCACTTCAAATAATTTCATTGAAGATAAAATCCCAAACATTCCCTATTACCTGGAGGTCAGAATTATAAGCCTAATGTAAAATCAATCTTCTCTGAAAATAATGTTTTGGGACACAATGTTATAGTGATGAGAGTGAGGGAACCACCAAGTGTCAAATGGTTTCTCATTTCCAGTAGAGAAATCAGGAGGTAGTCTGCATGACACTCTGTATGATGCTTTCTGCCAAGTAAACGGCTATGTGAATGTGGGAAAGTGTAAGGGCACATCAGCTGCTTGGTGGCTTCCACTTGCTGCTGCTAGATAGGGAAACTTTGTGTTAAGTGATAAACTGCATCTGATTATCTGAATTCAGATTGTCATCTACAGCTCATGAAAAGGGATCAGCAGGAGTTAACAGCAGCAGCAAACAGAAACAACTAAGGAAGGAATGGCTAATATATCGGACAGTTGACTTGTATGCTGTTCCCAAGTTGCATGAGTAATTTCTGTAATACATTTCCCCTCCCTCCCCTCCATGTCCCAAACCACCACCACTTGAAGCAGCCTTCACTTCTGCACAGATTTGAGGCTGCATGTCCTACCATTAAAATGCAAACTCCCCAACTTCAATCATTTCCAATTTATTTTCTGTAAACAGCTGCAAGACAAACATTTACTTGGGAGGAGCTGTTGACTCCATCAAGGGTAAAGAGGCCTTGCAGAGACATTTTTACAAATTAGAGGGCTGGACAGTCACCAACAATATGAAGCTTGACATTAGCAAGTGCCAGATACTGCACCTGTGATGGGGAAATCCTGAATATACATACAGGCTGAGAGATAAGAAGCTAGAGAGCAGCCCTGTTACACCACAACAATTCTCTGTTGTACTAGTCTTCTTCTCTGCAGGAAGAGGTGCATTCAACAAGCACAGTAAGTGATACTTCCAAAATGAAGAAGAATTAAAGAATAGCTATATTGCACACAGTTATAAACTATCTGAAAAGCATTAAAAAAAAAAGTCAAAGATAGTATATTGACTCAATTTTAGATGAATGAATGCATCTGTGTCTCAAAAAGATATGAAGAAACATTTTTTTATGAATAAAACATGATTAAATGGTAAAAATGATTCAATGGACCAATGATTAAATGGCAAAAACTGAGACATTAGACAAATATTTTTTTTATTAGACAAATAATTTTTTTATTTATTACAAATAATGAATTCAACTGCAGGTTATACAATACTAATTAAAGTCAATTCCTGCATTAGAACTACCTTCTGACACCTGATCTGGCATCTCTGTCTGTCATGACCAACCTTCAGTTCCATCCCTCATTCCCAATCCTCTAGATACAAACCCATGTTTTTTTCCTCCTCCTGAAACCAGTAGCCAAACCACTATGAACACAGGAAGGAGCTCTATCTTTGGCTAACTTCAGTGTGGCAGCAACTCCATAATTCACAAATAGCTGCAAAAGTCCTGCTAAAATCTGGCAGATAATCCAACACTTATTTGCTCTATTAAGATGGCACATGCAAAGTCCTCTCAAGATACTCTTGTCTTTACACCCAAAGGACTTAGTGTCCAAACACCAGAAACTCTGTAGAAGTAAGTTTCCACAAGCTTGTAACTTGAGTATGCTTTCAGAGGAAGTCTCTTGACAACAAGCCAACTCTCCTATAGAATAGCAAGCTTCTCCACTACATGGAACACAATTTAGCATCCCATTAAGAGATGTATTCTAAAAAATCTATAAGCATTTTTAGATGTCATTATTTTGAATATATATTTATATACACTCATTCTTATGTCCTTTTTAACAATTCTAGTTTTATCCAATTTACCTACACTTAAGACATGTATATGCACTCAAGAAAAAAAAACACCTGTAAACATTCAGACAAGTCATAGAAAACCCTCCTTGCATGAACTTCTACTTTTCACCTAGTTAGACCAGAAAGCATATTGACCACAAAAAGCACTTTACTGCCCAAGTGCAGACCACTTTTTCCAAGTTTAAAAAATCACAATATTAGTGATTAAAGCAATGGTTCCCAATGGTATCCTGCAAATGACTTGCACTTGCAGGATAACAACTGGATAAGAACCCTACTACTGGGATAAGCTTCTGCAGAGTATACACCTCTGAGTGTGGACCACAGTATGAACCACTAAGCAGAAAGATAAAAATCCAATTCTATCTCCATTTCTTTTCAGTGTAAAAGCAAGAATATTTGTACTACGAACTTCTTGTTCAGCATTCAGTGGAATACCTATGTCTTATTTATTGCAAAAAAACAAAACTGTGGTAACAGATATTTTCCAATTACATAGATACTTACAATAATTTTAACAGTCATATCTAAAAGGGATATAGATACACACGGAGGATATTTTTAAAGCAAACAGATAAAATGCTTACCCCCAAAGCTGGCAATCTTTGTGTGCAACTGACAGCAACCTTCAGTTTCCAGTCTGTTTCTCCATCAAGCTGGTCAGTTCGAATGAAACATGAACCTTGAAGTTAGAAAGATGTGAAACTATTTTTTAGTTATCCAAAATTCAGTTTGAGTTAAAAATTTGGAAGAATGAAAGCAAAGCAATTTAAAAATAGTTTAAAATAATTGCTGTGCATATAAATCAATTCATGCTTTAGAATCTGTATGCTGATTAAATGCTTTCTGCCAGGAAAATAGAACGTTTTTCCTGATAAAATTAACAATGTTCTTGTTTATGAACATGAGAAGAAAATCGTCTTTTACAGGTTTCTTAATGGTTTCTAAACAGGTTTTTGAATATTATCAGCAACAAATAGAACTTCACTGGTGGAAATTGGAAAAGGTTTAATCTTTTTCCTTTTAGGATTTTGTTACTTGTGCAATTCCAAGACAATAGAGTAGGAAAACAACATCTGCAATTGTCTCATTGCTGCTATGACATATAACAAACTTCCATTACTTATATTCTCCTAGATTCACTGAAACTTCTCCCTCTCTTTACATCCTTAATGTGGATACCATTCAAAAACAGTTAGGGCACTAATTTATTCTACTTAAAGGAAGTAGTTTTTAATCACCTGTAATTGTCAAGGATCCAAAACTAAAGAAACCTGTCAACACATGAACAGTAACTAAAATATGATGGATGCATAAGATACAGACTGATACATAGTAAAGAGAATCAGTATGCTTTACAGACAGAAGACTAGTTGTCTTCTAGAAGACCAGAAGAAAGAAAAAAATTAAGCGCAGTGCAACAAGACCTCTCCATCACTATGTAACATCCCATATAATTAGTTAGATGGTATCACCATTTATGGACTACTACACAGGTTACTAATGTAAGACTCAAAAAAGCCTGCCACATGAACACAGCAAACCTATTTAAAAAAATTACAGACTTCCAATTGTTTTGAAGCCTTTTTAAAGGAAAAATAAAATAGCAATACTCCTCACAGTCGCTACACTAGAGAATGCTTAAACATTTATCAACTAATAATTACAGCTTCTAGTAGAAGCTCAAGAAGTATTTGGACAGTTCTCTCAGACATATCATTTGATTTTGCGATGGTCCTTTGTGAAGCCAGGAGTTGGACTTGATGATCCTTGTGGGTCTCTTCCAACTTGGGATATCCTATTACATTAAGGCTTAAAAAAATTATACACAAATTCATACTGTATACTATGGTTGTGAAACAAAGAGATTTTTCTAGGTATTTGTTATTTTTAAACAATGTGTATAGACATAAATGTGTATATACAAGTTATTCTTTATTTTAACCAATCCAATAAAAACTAACAAAGTAGTCTCATCACTAACAGTGATATGGTAGCAATTAAGCTAAAGGAAACACTGGCAAAGAAGTTTATCCAGGTTTGAGTCTTCTCACAGAGACAGTGAGCTGATGCCTGTAAATCAGTGAATCTAATATGCAACGCATCAGAATATCTAATAGGCTATGTATCAGAAAGGGTGAGTGAACTATGCAACTATGAGTGAACATGAGAGAGATTCTTTTACAGGACATGGGGACGCCGATGCAAGTAAAATCTAATGGAATCCAATGTTTTATTCACCAGTGCCTATAAATTAAGAAGTTCAATGAGATAACAGTCTGAAAAGACATGTTGGAGCAGGAAGCCATCTAAAATTATATCTGACTGGAAGGAAGCTTTTTTACACAACAGTCTTTTGAAAGAAGCTTACAAGTCTTCATGTGACAGCTGTATTTATATTAAGCACACAGTAAGTAAATAAATCTTTTAATACAAAAGACTCTTAGAGCACATACTTTAACATAACCAAGGCACTAAGATAGAAGCTGCAGAGCTGTACCTAAAATAAATTCTTGAAAAGCTGATTTAAAATTCAACTAGATTCTTTATGGATTTTTTTCTATAATAAAATACGGTAAAGCACTGAAGAATCCAATGACATACAATGCATTACAAGTAAAGGTGAAATATCTAGCAACACCTAGAAACACCAGTTTCACTGCACATTCTATCCATGGCATAGATCAGTTTACTTTCCATCATACTTTTCCTGTTCAAGACATTTCATGGTTCTCTTTACCCTTCCTGTCAATGGTTGCTTTCTTCCATCAATTTCATTTAGAATTATACTATAGATCAATGCAGTTCAAGACCAGTGTGGCCCCTGTGAATGGTTGACTGCACATACATCCATTTAATAGAGCTCACACTATGACATGTATTGGCCAACCACATTTCCTCTCCACTTCAGCAGTTAATTTCATCAATAACTTATCTCATAGCCTGTTTCCCTTTTAACCAGAAAAGGGGGCTGCTTTCTGCCAAGTCAGCTTTCAATAATGATCACAACAGCAAAACCGAAACAATACAATCCTCTTCTCCACTTCAAATACTTCATCATAGCTAAATAAGTCATTTTAATTATATAATGAGATATTAAACTTGGCTTAACTAAGATATAAACACAGGAGACTAAACATATGACTAGAAACAACATATAAAAACAATTTCTAACTCTCACCAAGTTCCTGAACCTCTAAAGAACCAAGTATTTCTCACTTTATACTTCACCTTTCAACATATTCAAGTCAGCAGTACCTAAGACTTCTAAAATCAAACTCTTCTGGAAAAATAGCTGTCTTAACAACACCATTCGAAAATGCTTGACAGTGTACCTTTCCCCAACCCCCAAAATCACAAATTATTTTTTAAGTGTTTGGTTTATGTAGACTTTGACAATGTTTTGCACCAGTGTTAAGTCACTTGCATTTCTAACATGAATATGACTTACATGGAAAAAACAACTATACAAACACCAGAAATTGTGCTATTCTCTGTGTATTCAAGGATAATTTTTGAACCAGACAATTTCCAGTGTACAAATCATAGAAGTTTATGATATTATTGTGCATTTTTTTAAAGTTATGTGCTGCTTAAAGGGAAAGTCATGGATTTAAATGTTTAGCAATCAAGCATAGCTGACAACAGAAAAATTAAATTCCACACTGAACATAAGAAATTTCCAAGGACAGAAATACTTTTCATAAAGCCATATATATAGGAGAATCAGGAAATTAAAGTACTTTTAAAAGTGGGGGCACACAGATGCTCATTTCCCATAAACAGACAATCACACAAGATTAGCAGCCAAATTTGAACATAATGTGTTTATTTTTGTCTTTATAGAGAAAATTTTTGAGTGAAATGAATCAGAACTTAAAGTTTCATCTAAAGAAATTACACCCGGTTTGAAGAGCTAATCATTTATCTGAAGTAGTACAAACTTCATGTGAATACACTTGAATTACTATACTACTACCTAGTATTCATTTAGCATAATCAGCTGAAGACAGGCACAAATCAGTCTAGAGCATCTCCGTGCATGGTAAGCCCAAGTACAACTAGACTGTTTTTCTAAAACCATTTCAGCTGAAATCAGTGAAACTTGCATGCTTAGGTAAGTCCTAGGACTACAGTTCTCGTTCGGGTGTTCTAGCAAAAGTTCAGCTATTTATTGGAGGTCTGTCCTTACCCTAAGACCGTCCTGGAATAAAAGTACCTGCAGCACAAAGGACGAAAACATTTTAAGAACCTTAATTTAAGAATGTGTATTGGATTTACATGGCAAGGTTTGGATAGTGGGGGGTTGTAGGGGTAGTGGCCTCTGCAAGAAGAATCCAGAAGCTGTCCCATGTCAGAAAAGGGCCAGTTTCAGCTGGCTCCAAAGGGACCCACTGCTGGTCAGAGCCAAGGCATGAGCAACACTGTAAAAAAAGCTACTGCACAACAACAGCTGGGAGAGAGAGGAGAAGCAGCCCTGCAGCTCCCAAGGTCAGAGCTGCAGGAGGGCAGGAGGTGCTCCAGGCACGCAGAAGCAGTTCCCTTTAAGAATTACCCAAGAATTTCATTTTTTCTGCTGCTCCGCAAAGGGCAAAACTTTTCCAGTATAAGAAAATGGGGAGAAAGAAGTTCCCTTGCGGCCTGTGGAGAGGCCCCTGGTGGAGCAGGCTGTCCCCCTGCAGCCCATGGGTCCCACATGGAGCAGATCTCCACGCTGCAGCCCATGGAGGAGCCCCCGGTGGAGCAGGTGGATGTGGCCTGGAGGAGGCTGCAGTCCATGCAGGAGCAGGCCCCGGCCCGGAGCAACAGCCCGTGAAGAGGAGCCCATGCAGGAGCAGGGAGTCTGGGGGGAGCTGCCACCCACCCATGGGGGACCCGTGCTGGAGCAGTTTGCTCCTGGGGGATGGATGGACCCCGTGGTACAGACCCCTAGGGGAACAGATTTGAAGAGCTACTACAATTCTATGAACGTTATAATCTGTGACTAAGTGAAGTCTGTGCAACCAGAAGCAAAGAACTTCAACTTTTCCCTTAAAATAATCTTATTTTAATTTATTGCATAGCTTTTGACAACACACAATACATGGGTATCTGTTTTTTTTCAGTGAATTGACTGATCAAGGACCCATTTGCACAGTTTGAGTTCATTTACAAAAACAGATTTATTTGAAGTCAACACAATATTTAAACACAACACTACTTAGATTCAAAACAAACATTAGCATTTGAAAGATTTTCTCCTAAAACTGAGAACCAAAGTTAAAAAGTAAGCATACCTTGAAACGTAGCCCCTTTTTCCCCAAAAGGGATTGTGTGCGTTAATACTGAAGAAAAACAATGTTTCTTTCAGTATCTTTTACACTATGTTGAAATAGAGAAACAAAAGCTGATCTATGAACATACTAATTTATGGCCATCATGTATCTGGCTAAGATCTGACAAACAAAGCTCAGTATAGAGTAAGTAGAAAGTGTGTTCATTCAGTGCGTTCTGGACTTAAGGTTTCATTCAGAACATACACGAGGCACATGTATAGGACTAATGTTTCTGTGAGCATCTTATACTTACATGTCCATCAATAACAGAATGACTCATTTGTGGTCTGCCTGCCTCTAGAAATCCTGAAGAAAAAGTACCCAAACAAAAATTGTGTTCAGAGAATGTTTGTCACTCTATTGTCTCAAACAAGCAAAAAAGTCTCCTACAACCTCACTCAAGAGAGGAAGAGGGAGAACGGGAAGGAAGGTTTCTTAATGACGTAAAAAATATGTATTTTAAGCTTCCTTGTATATAATACTATTATCATCAGTTAGCTGTATCTCCTATTTGTTATACTACCAAATGATTATTCATATTTAGTTTCTTACACATGGTTATATTTAATTTCCTGAAATTATCATAATATACGTAAATTTGTGCTTACCATCAAGAACTTAAAATTATATTTTTATATACACCCGTCAGAGAATTAATTACAGTTTTTAACACAGGCTTCTGAAAACAAGTTATTACCAGCAATGTTATATTTTTTCTTAACGTATTCTAGTTAATTGTAATTGGTTTGTTTTTAATTACATCATTTGAAATAGGTTTTTTTTTTTTTTTTTTTTTTTATGTATTAACTAAATTAATCACTATTTTGTTTCATTTGGAGATCTTGTTTCTGAAAAGCAAATGGATAGACTTGTTTTGCTTAAAACAACTACTTCACTAATCAGCCTGTTTGCCAAGTGGTTTGTAAAGAAATGCAGTTAAAATAAGAACTCTAGAATAATATTGACAGACAAAAAGCAACCTACTTTGCAAAAGGAGAATAATGTAAATTATTTTATAAAAAGTTGCAGTACCTGATTTTCATGGAAGGCTATATAATGAAGAAAAAATAAACCAAATGATTGGAATTACATCAAGATTTAATATTTGCTATGACTGTGGAAAGAAAGTAACAACAACCCTAGAAAAGTTGCTTTAGTTTGGTACAGAAACAAAACTGTGTCTCATTTGTAGCATCTCCTTGTATTATACTGTTCTTTCAAGATTTTTTTTTTTATTTTTTTTGGTAAAGGCTCTTTAATACCAGTGCAACACAATTTCTCATGATAGCCTAATAATGTCCTAAAATAATCAGATAGAAGCACAATATTATACCACTTATACACTGGTGTTCTTAGGGAATAATGCTGTTGAAAAATCCAAGACTGGATAATTGAATCCAAATACCTCAAATGCATGCATCAAGTCATGGAGAGTCCCTGCAATTTAAATTCTGAGAATAGCAATGAAAAATTCAGATAGGCTGGCAAAATGAAAAGACAGGTTACCTCTGCTTTGTCTACCAGTTTTGTTTCTACAAAGAGAAGTCAGGAAAGTATGATAATACTTAAAACACCTGACTTCCAGGACTGGAAAGGTTTCTTGACTAATAGAAACATAAGAAGGGATACAAGGACCTGAAAAAGAATTTCCGAGTCATGAGATGAAACAGCAGAGAGGATTCTGAGTTTAGTGGAGAGGGACAAAAAAAAAAAAAAAAAAAAAAAGCTAAGGTATAACTTATTCTGACTTGCATTAAAAAAATGACAGTGAACAACATATCAGTAAAAAAAAAAAATTAGTATTTCTGTCCTAGACTTCTTCTGCACTTGCTTGGAGCAACCTCTTACAGCAGATCTTGTCTTCTACACCTATTTATAAGCATTTTACTAGCATGATATATTTTCAAAAAAAGACTTCAATTTTTTAGATTTAACAAGTACATTCAAATCCTTTCCACATTGCCTCAGCAGGCAACACTCCCACAGTATTTGTTACAAACGTCGTTGTACACAGTAAAGAACAGTATATACGAAGTTAATCTGCAACACAGGAGTCCTGAAAACCTTACTTAAATTTCTCTTGGAGAACATTAAAGTTAAGGGCTTCTGCTTTTTTTTTTTTTTTTTTTTTTTTTTTTTTTTTTTCCTTCCCAAATATCAGCAGTATTAAGAAAGATTTGTGGGTAGGACTTAAGAGGGCTTATAGGTAGAATTCATATATCGTTTAAGCCATTTTAATGTCATACTGTGATAAAGATGCATCAGATGGAAACAACTGTAACTTACTTGTATATAGCAGACATGCAGTCATATGCCTTTTTTATTTTTAAACAAGAATAAAGATCAAGTGCCCTGGCCTTGAAAAGGTGTTATTTTATCTGTTATTTATAAATTCAGGGCAAAATTCCACATCCCCTTACATTTATAGAATTTAAAAATAAGTATAGAATGTATACACTTAAATAGTCTCAAAAAAAAACAACCAAACAAACACCAAAACCAAAACGAAGTTACATTTATATTCTCTAACGTGTAGATAATAGAAATTCAAGACAGTTATTCACAAACACAGATAATACTAAACCACCACTATAGGTCTGGTTTCTTTCCAAAAGTCAAATCTAAATAAATAAAATTATGTCTGCCTTTTCGCTGAAGATCTGTATCCAATGAATTTTTTACAAATGAGAACAACAGCTACAACTAATGCCTTTCAAGGCTCAGCAAAACTGAATTATTAAATCTGTCTGCCTATATCCTATTACAGCCTACTTATGAATACTTGATTTTATTTTGTATAATTGACAACAGTTGTCAGGAAAGGAAGGTTTTAACAGCAATCAAATTAAGATCAACTGGTCTATATGTCATAGTGAAAAGCCTGCATCAAGTGTTGATGAATTAATTGATGGGTCACTGTGAAACAGGGGATGTGGAACTGTGGTGTCATGAATGGTTATATATTGTCTAGTGATGTTACAGTCTTCCTGCTTTAAGTAAAAAACAATGAAAGAGACGGCTTACTAGAATATGAACAAGAAAAATGGACTTTGCATACATAACACCAGATCATTTATGAACAACTTAATTTTTAAGTCATTTATATTACTTAAGTGACTATGTGCATGAAAATTTTAAACTGATGACAGGATGAGTAGCAGCACCAAGATGACACGTTAGACTACAGAGTTTCATTTACCACTACAACAGAAAGCTTTCATTTATGATACCTACTACAGAGGGGAAGAAAACACTAGAACAGCTGAAACATCCTAAATATTTAAGCTATAACTCCTTCTTTTAGGATGTGATTACAAAGTGTAGGCATATTTATACAAGACCAATGAAATTAGTTTTGAAGCATTAATTTCTCTTAATACCAGTGACAGAACTGTGTGTACTTGAGATATTTGATCTGAATTAAGAAACTGATGAAGCAATTGATTAATTGGAATTTAAGCCATCAGTCACTGGATCCATCAACAGATTCATTTACATTCTAAACAATCAGCTGATGGTCTTATAGGATACTGTGTATTAATACACAGTCAATATGATACCACCAAGCTCATCACAGTTCCTTATTGACAAGCACACTTGCTTTTAATCCAAGCTTGATCCACAACATCTTTTTTTGGATTGCTGTATTGATTCAGTGTGCTTTAGTAATTTTTACTTTTATTAAAAACATTATGGAATTATCTTACATACAGCAAACAATGTCCCAAGTGGGAAAAAAAGCATCTACATTCACGTTCACATTCTCAAATTTTAATGCAACTGATTTAGATGACTAAGATATACATGTGGATACTCAAAAGCATTAATTAATTCACCCTTCCTTTTAAAAGGTTTTCATATACTACTTTGCTCCACTGTTTTTCTGATGTATACTAATAATCCCCTTTTGCAGAAACTCAGTGAACAGAAAATAAAGGTAATCTGTATTATTTGTACCTTTACCAGGAATGTGCAATTTTATATCTTGTAAAAAAAAAATTAAACAGTAATAAGTCTCAAACTCTGACATACAGAATGCTTATAAGGCTGAACAAGATCTTGCTTCACTTTCCAGATCAAAAAAAATCAAAGGAGGCCAGAATACCACTTCATAATCGTAGAAAAATCAGTACCATACTTGGCAGATATGCCAAGTATGGCTCTACTGACAGCTCTTATACAATCACAGGAATATTTTTCACTGACACCACTCCCTTTTTCTGCACTTGTTTTGTCTACTATTATATTTTTTTTTTTTTTTTTTTTGACATTTAGAACCGGAGTAACTTATATGGGGATCTATCCCTATATCCAGAGAATTGAGAATATTTTCAGTTTTGCTCATTAATTTTTAAACCAATTTTGCTAGCACCATGAACATTAGTCATGCTTAAGTACGTATGTTAGAATTATGTTTCACATATAATTATGTTTTCACACTGCAAGGAACAATCATTACATTGCTGCCTATAATAACAGAAATGAAATTAGGATATTTTAACTAGCCCTTCTTGTATTTTTGTCTTAACTTCCAGCAGAAAAATTAATCAAGTAATTTTCTGATCCCAATGCAAAGCACACATTAACACTGATGCCATAAGCCTTATAAGGTTCAATGCATATATTAAGAATACTGAATAAACTAGTTTCCTAATTTCAGAGCTTTGACTGGACAGCAGTACTCTATCAACATTCCTAACACTTAACTACTTCTAAAGACTGATAATACAAATATATATATATGTATATACATCTTAAAGGATATTTCTTTTACATTATTTAAGGTTCATTTTCTCTCCCAAGGAAAGCAGAGCTCACAAACAAAAAGATATGGAGAAAAGTGTATGGCCAAATATATAAGAATCCATTAAAAGTGCATTTAGTCTCCCAGATTTAGCAGAAGTAATCAGCTTGAAGTACACACCAGTACTAAATGAGGAGGAGCAAAAATAAAGCCTTAGTACCTCATCATACACAAACACATAAAAGTCAACGGTGATGCGGATAAAGCCATCAGATTACAACAGGCATACAAGCAAACAAACAACAACAACAAAAAACTCTTATTACGAAAGATGATAACGTGCTTTACCAAACAGGAGCCTAGAAAGAAGCAACAAACCCACCCATGAAGATTGACCACTGGACTTCCCTACAGCAAGAAGCACACAACTCCTTTTTTTTTTTCCCCAGTTCCTTTTTGCTTGACAAAAGAAAGTTTGTAAAGCTACAAGGACATCTGCAATCAAAACTGTAACTGAAACAGTTAAACATGACCTAATTTGCATTTACCCTTCATACATACCAAGAGCAATGACAGTGTGGAAACATTGGCTTTAGCACTTGTATGGAGAGCCCTACTCACCTGTGTACTACTTGGAAAGCAGGCTCTCAGGGTCTCTACCACTGAAGAGATGCTAGACTTACACATGCTTCCATCCCAACTTCAGCCAACCACACCTCAAGCCCCATATGAAAATTAGAAACTGACTACATTTCCAAGTTATGCTTTCCTTATGAATACGTTAAGATTGGTATGAGGATCATTTCTAAATGTAGTGGAACTACTAAAATTACTGCAAGGTCATTCCTCATTACACCTAATAATCTGAACTTTACAGTTTATGCAGAAATTCCTTTTTCATAATACAGATAAGGATCACCAAGATATATTTTCCATTAATTTCAAAGAATCATCAAGATAATTTTAACAGGTTGCAGAGCAGAGCTTTCAGTGAAGAAGAGAAAAATATCTAAAAGAAAGTTTCAGTATTTTTATAAATTCATAATGCATGACATGATTCTTAAACAGATACTTCATGGAAATCACACAATAAACTGTTTCTAAGCAGGGAATTCTTGAACCAAACTTGTGAAAGTTGTAAGCATTAGTGAAAACAGTACTGCATGATGATGAAACAAACTACCTTCATCACATAGTATAAGCCTCCAATATTCCAAACTAAAGGAATACATTAAAAAAAGCTTGCTAAAAAATGACAAAATTCAGATAAATGTGCAATGATTTTCCAACTAGAGTTGCAAAGGTGTTTAAAGACAGACCTTTAAGAATTACTCAAGAGCATGCATGAATTTCATTTTTTCTGCTGCTCTGCAAAGGGCAAAACTTTTCTAGTATAAGAAAATGGGGAGAAAGAAGTTCCTCTGCGGCCTGTGGAGAGGCCCCTGGTGGAGCAGGCTGTCCCCCTGCAGCCCATGGGTCCCACATGGAGCAGATCTCCACGCTGCAGCCCATGGAGGAGCCCCCAGTGGAGCAGGTGGATGTGGCCTGGAGGAGGCTGCGGCCTATGGAGAGCCCCTGCAGGAGCGGGGGTCTGGGGTGAGCTGCAGCCCGTGGAGAGGAGCCCACACAGGAGCAGGGGTCTGGGGGGAGCTGCCGCCCACCCGTGGGGGACCCGTGCTGGAGCAGTTTGCTCCTGGGGGATGGATGAACCCCATGGTACGGAGCTGTGTGGGAGCAGTGCTTGAAGAGCTGCTGCCTGTAGGCAGCCCACACTTCAGGAAGGATGGCATCCCATGGGAGGAACCCCACAGGGAGCAGGGGTAGAGAGTGACCGTGAAGAAGCAGCGGAGATGAAATGCTGGGGACTGACCGCAGCCCCCGTTCCCGTTCCCCTGTGCCACTTGGCGGGAGGAGGTGGAAGAGGGTGGATGGGAGGGGGAGGAAGGTGGTTTTAGTTTGGTTTTTAGTTTCTTACTGCTCTAGCTTGTTAGTTATAGGTAATAAATTTCTCTAATCTCCCTACACCACGTTTGTTTTGCCTCTCACAATAATTATTAAGTGACCTCCCTGTCCTTATCTCAACCCTTGAGCCTTTTCCATCGCATTTTCTCCCCTTTTCCCTTTGAGGAGGGAGAGTGAGAGCGTGATTGTATTGGAGCTCAGCTGCCCACCTGATTAAAACCACCACAACCTCAAAGATGAACAAAGTGCTACGCATAGTCTTCCTCTACTGTTCTACAAATGGACAACCTGGCATTAGAAGCCCATTTCCAACATGTTCATCTGGTCTTCACTTCATTCTCTGGTCCCTACCAAGAAGTAGGTTAAGAGGTCCATTGAATGGTAATGCACTGAAACCTCAGAAAAGTTACTGCACACACAGAGCTGCTGACAACATGCTGAGTCTGACTGGAACTTTACTACAGATCCCGAACTTAAAACATTCTTTTGTACTATTCATGTAGTGACTTTGAAAAAACAAAAACAAAAACAACCAAAAAAAACAAAAACAAAAACAAAAAACCCACACACTTTAAACAGACGCCAGTAACTTTTTTTTTCTTTTTTTTATTGTGGTCTCCCTTATTAGAAGTTACATCAGCTAACTTGCTTTCAGGTAACATTATCACACTTTCAGAAGTTAGCATACAATTTTCACATCTACCTGTGCCATTTTAAATGTGAACAAAACCATATATATTACAAAACAATAGAGCTGCTGTATTTCAGTGCAGTTCATATAGCTCACATACAATTAAAAAATGCAAGCCATGTAAACTGCAGTGAACACTCGCTTCGGATTTCAAGATATCCAGACCGCTGCTCCACCCAAGCTGCCAAATGCCCCAAAATCACTGTGTGATTTTGTGTGAGAACAGGCAGATTTACGACCAACACAATATACAAGCTCTTCGATACATACCGGAAACTTTTTTTCAACCCTTTTTAGTTATTGTATAAATTTACAGTGAAGTATTTCCTTGTTACTATTTTAATGCAAACCTAATGCAACATATGCACTGTGCAAGACATCCAAGTATGCACAGAAAATAATTAGGCAATGAAATACATTTTATCTTCTAATAACATTTTACTGTGTAATTTTTACATCAATAATACATATAGCATAATAGGATTAGCAGCTTAACGTTTCTACCTCATAAAAACCATCAGTGTTAGGTATATTCATATCTTCTAGCATTACTCAGTGGCTTAAAGTAGATACCAAACATTTCAAGCCTGCATTAAATCAAATGTAAAAAGGGGAATAGGAACTTAAGTACAGAAACACATTAAAGTAGTTTGGACAGGATGTTGGCAGATACTCAAGCCCTGAAGATAAACTTTTATCTGGCTGTATGTGCAAAACTTAACTCCAATCATTTATCATTCTTTATACCAATACATTTTTCAAAGCATTTTAATTCACAGGTAGGTAAGTTTTATAGCATATGTTTTCTAAACATAATAGAAAATGTCAGAATGTGTGATAAATGCAACACTTTTAAGCTTTATTATTCTGCAGTAGGTGGTTTTACAAGGAGATTGAAAATGACCTATGTTTGAGGCAACTACATTTGCAAAAATGAAGAGCTACGGAAGCCTCAAAATAAAAATGATTTTCCTGTTCTTTATTTTCATTTTACTCATGCCATCATTGATAAAATAGTTACAAGTAAAAAAAAAAAAAATCCTAAAATTACTTAAGTAGAAATTTCAATACAAGTTATATGGTCTTTTTCATTGAATCATAAAATCATTAAGGCTGGAAAAGACCTCCAAAATCATCTAGTCCAATTGTTCCTCTACCACCAATATCAGCCACTAGATCATGTCCCTAAGTACTACATCTACCCTTTCCTTAAACACTCCCAGATCTTGTCCTCCAGATCTTGATGTTGAGCAAATGATGGTAGTAACAGAAAAAACACCACAATCAAGTTTATATACATTACCTATATCTTTGTAACGTGGCATTTTTTCTGTACATTAAAGGCATTTCAGGAGCTAGATAATGAGCTACAACATTCATTTCACAGGGGCATAACAGCATCAATTTACAACAAGGTGTCTGGGAACTTCTGGAATTTTGAAGCCAATGTTTGCCACTGCCCTCATACGTCACCAAGGATGTAGTTGTCAGTGTACTGCCAAGGACAGCAATCAGCTAGCCTTCAGGACCAATGCCACTACTGTCTAAGGAGAAAGATGAGGATCCTCTTTACTACAATTGCTCTGCATCTTTGCAGTTGAACCCCCTGAGAGAGATACAGGAAATAGTGATACTCTTTCCCATGGTGCAGTCACCACTTAGAGGGTTATCTGAGGTCATCACATGTTTGAGAAGCTTAATTGCTAGGATGAGAGCCATTATGGCACATACAGGGGGTACAGACAGAGTCAACAGAATTGTTTTACAGGATGTCCTGCTTGTGAGATTACACTTTTATATTTGCAAAGCTTAGCAGTGCTCACTACAGACCTACGCAGTCCTTATCTGTTTGTGGACAGCAAGTCTAGCAGGGCACCCCTCCAGTAGGCTCACTAACCAGCTGAGTCAAGAAGCTGTATTCCACATACTCCAGAAACCTCCTAGACTGCTTCCTCTGGGCTGTATTGTATTTCCAGCATGTCTCAGGGAAGTCGAAGCCACCCATAAGAACAAGTGCTGGCAATTGTGCAACTTCTTGTAGAAGTTGCTTGTAGAAATTCTACAAGCTGCTTGTAGAATGCCTTGTCCATCTCTTCATCCTGGTTTCCATCCAACTTCTGACCCCACCAGGATGTTCACCTTGTTGGCCTTTCCCTGATCCTTACCCATAAGGACCCAACCTTATCACCCTGAGCTCTACAACATTGAAACACACTCTAATATAGAGAACCATGCCACTGCCCCTCTTTTGTTGTAAAATTTAGTAAATATAGCAGTGTTAAGGAGTTTTGTAAGTGAAATCCAAGAAACTCATCTCTGATATGAGGAATATATCTCCTAAAATACTCACATAGGTAAGACCAAACCAGTGTAATGCTGCTCAGAAAAATACAAGGTACTACAATCATGTAACTGACATTATCTTTACAGGAAGGTTCTTCACAATCAGAGGAATTTGTTTGCAAGAATTTGTAAATTATTTCCTATTTCCCTATTGCTTCCATTGCACAGCTATAGTAGTAGACATGCATTATTTTGGAATGTCTAGGCCTATATATTGAACTTAGAAACATACAAAACAATCTTCTGATGACTATTTGTGGATGATCATATGCTTAGAAAATTAGGTTATTTTGAAGTTACATTTCAGCAAGAAAATGTATGAAAAGATCAGATCAGACTGTATGAAGTCTAGAATCCTTGGCCTTCAGCTACCAAGTTTGTGCTATTTGGTCATTGCTCATTGGGTTTTACTCGTCATTGAGTGGTTTGGGTTTGAGGGAACCTTTAAAATTAATCTAGTCCAGACACCCTACCATTGGGAGGGACACCTTCCACTAGACCAGATTGTCCAAAGCCCCATCCAGCCTGGCCTTGAACAATTCCAGGGATGGGGCATCCACAAGTTCTTTGGGTAACCTGTTGTGGTGTCTCACCACCCTCATAGTGAAGAATTCCTTCCTTTCATCTAAATTACTTCTACCCTCTTCAGTTTAAAACCATTACCCTGTCCTATCAGTACAGGCCACTGTAAAAAGTCTCTCTCCATCTTTCTTATAAGCCCCCTTTAAGTATCAAAAGGCTGCAATAAGGTCTTCCCGGATTCCTCTCTTCGCCCCAACTGAGTTGGTGCAGCACCTTACGCTTGGCCTTATTGAACTCCATGAGTTTCATGCGGGCCCACTTCTTAAGCCTGTCAGGTCCCTGACACACTGAACAGTGAAATTTATGTGATGAATTCAGTGTTATGTTGAACCTATTTGCAGTGCAAAAGCAAGTAATGAGGTTTCTGAGAGACATGAGACCAACAAAGAGCAACCAATTATTTTCAGTAGGTGAACAGATGAACCTTGAAATACAAAAATCCTACAGTTACTGTAGTGCTATCTGTGACCAGTGAAACTGAGCAGCCAGTGGGAGTTGTTCTCCAGAGTATTTCCTCTAGCAGCACAAGCAAATAAAAACCAAACACAAAAACATTTTTTGCCAACGTCATAGTTGCTGAGTGTATAGAAGTTGATGCATTAAAATTCATCTGTGGACCATATTTTAGTAGACTTCTGCCTTTACATTTTTTCCAACTCCAATTTTGTTGGAGGAGGAATACCTCAATAACTATCTCAGTACTTCAACATTTGGGAAAACTGTTTTTTGCAGAAGCATTGGCTTTTGCTCTATATAGAATCAAGTGTCTCGCAAAAATGCTAACTGTGCAAAAAGATTTACGGGGTTCAAATACCATAGTCAGGAAAGTTGAAGTAGACCAGTAAAAAAAAATTCTATTTTACCCTATAGAAATTCAGCTTCTACCAGGAAAGACTGAAGAGAAAACCCAGCTTTCCTTTTCATAGTATCACAAAGCATTATCCATGCAACAAGAAGGACCTTGGGAAAAAGAAAAGGGCTAAACTAAAATTAATCAGTTCTTATCCTCCTGAAAAGCTACAAATGAAAAACAGTAGAATAACAATGTTATGATAAGTCTGGTCACAGCCAATTAGTTAGCAGTAGTACAGAAGACACAATTCTTCCTAGTCCTAGAGTCTATGAAGCATGTCATATACCAAGAGGCAGTCATCTACTGTTTCTTTTAGCTGCAATAGCTTTAGAAAATAACCATTCCCATGTACAATACTATTGTACTGCCAGGTCACCTTTCTCACAGGAACCTTTAATTTGTGGCCAATTTCAACCAAGTTATGGTTGAAACCAACAAACTCTTGTGATTTCACAACTGAAAGCTGAGAGCTAAGAGAGCACTAATACTACGGATACCAGGTCTTATAAATGCATGCACCAGGTTTTCAAGAATGACCAGGTTCAGTTCATGTTAGAACACCTCTGTGTGTTAATATAATTAATACCTGACCTGTATCTGAGTCTGGTCACTGAACCAAGGCACATATGTGCTTATAGAAGGCACATATAGAAGGAAGTTTGAGAACAGGTATTTGAGCTCAGAAAATAATTTATCTTTGAAAATTGTCTCTATTAGAGACATGTATAGAAACATGTAACATGCATAGAAACATATTATTCCCATAATGCTGAAGTCATCAACACCTGTTTCAGTCAGCAGTTCCTGTGGACAATCAGAAAGTTACACAATGATGTCTGGAATGCTCCATCTAGCTTTTGTAATTGCACCTGCATATATGCAAATGTAGAGAGCATACCAAGCTATTTTAAAAAAAAAGAATCTGAAAATTCTGTGTTAGGGGCCACTAGGGCTTAGCTTAATTTTAGTTAAGGAAACTCTGTTGACATAACACTGATCTTGGCTACATTTGCTTAACAGCTTTCTGCTAAGGTAGTCAGTTGTTTTTGGCATGATGCCTACTTGTACATCCAATGAAAATAACCTTTAAACCACCTTTTTGTAGCAAGATCAGCATGAACATTTACCTTTAATCTTGTGAAGAGTTGATAAACAGGACAAATCTCCCAAATTACTTATCATCTCTGCTGTATATGAGTGGAAATCATGAGATTCTGCCAAAATCTTCCACCCCACACCCCCTTTCAAATAAAGATATTCCAAGGTTTTACTCTCCTTTTTCTCCTTTTTTTTTTTTTTTTCCCTAGTTTTTTTTTCTTGAAGTTAACAAAGACCTTGTAGAAGTTTGTTATATGGGGAGCCTGACAGTAGCGAAACATTCAAGACAGAGGTTTGCCCTCCCACACCCCAAAGTAATTAATATTACTTAATAAGTATTAATAATTAATAATAATTGATAACCCAAGATTACCCAAAGTAATCTTAACTCTAAACTCAGCCATCTAGCTGTCTCCTTTCACACAGAAATATCAACTGATCAGGAAGTCAAAAATGAATAGGAAACAAACTAAAAAGCCAATCAGAGAGTAGAAGAGAGTAGAGTAGAAAGAATCCTAAAAAATCTGTATTCCTAAAAGTGCATTTGGGGAAAGAGAGGATGGGAGGAAAACAAGCACATAGCATTGCCTCATTTCTTCCATGGCACCACACATGGGTGAAAAGGAGGCTTAACTGTTTTAGGCTGAACTTCATAAACTACCAAATTATAAATCAAATTGCTTCTTTTCTGACTGAAGAAATAAGATACTGAAGTGCTGCAGACAACATTAATATGTGGTGTAAATACTGAAATGGGAAAACATGGAAGTGAGGTGGATTTTAAAATTAGTTCAAACTCTTTGCTTTACTCTTTATAGATTTATGGTAACAAATTATAGTTAAACTGTTTTATTGCATGGAAGATAAAATAAAATTACATATAGAACATAAAACCATGCAAAAACTAATGTGCTTTACAAAGTATTTAAAGTGTTGCCTATAAATTAAGCCATAAATCAGTCAAAACCACAACATCGAAGAAAAAGCAATTACAGATGTAAGTGTTCGCTCTTTAGTCAAAAAACAATTATTGCCATATGTTTGAAGTTCAGTGTTGCTTTTTTTTTCTTTTTAAGAGTACAACATGAATATAACTAGTCCACCTGTTGCATGTTTACACAAAGTGAATTTTCAGTGCTAAAAATCACATTCCATGTATAGTAGAAGTGCACATGAAATAATTTATATCAGAATTCTGGGCAGATTTCACTGAATTTGCTCTTTGTTCATTTTACAGTATAATGAACTTTTACCTCGTAGTTACACAACTCCTTCAAAGTGTTCACAAGCATTTTTTTTTTTATTATTTAATATTTTTATTTAGGGACATGCCAATCTTACATAATGAACTTTTAAAATAGGTAGTTTTATTTTCTAGATTGCAAATTACTGGAAAATCTTAATTAAGACATTCAAAGAAAGCTGACTGAAGTAAACCTAAACACTGAATACTGACGTAACTTGAACTATCTTACCTTCAAAAAATGTTTTTTCTCCCCATGTTTCTGACACAGGGATTCACATTCCCTTTTTCCCCATCTGTACCTTGCCAAAGAGATAGTTCTACTTATATTAACTGCGATCCTTGATTTACTCTTCATATATATTTCAATAAAGTTACAGAGCCGTCCTATGCAGATGCATTTCTGGTCTACATTGACCAATGACAAGCACACCTATGCCTCATCCTTCAACTATTAGTACTAATGGGAAAGCATACAACACAATGTCTTAAAACCTCTCATAACATAATCCAGGAACTTAAGAATTAACAAGGAGGTAAAAATGCTACACTGTAGATATGCAAAATATGAAATTGAAGAACTTCCACCACTGTAAGCTAAGCAGCTGTTTTGTTTTGTTCTTGTTCATTTATTCCAACAGTAACAACACTTCTAATATAAACCGCTGCAAGGATCCTAATTAAGGACAGCAAGCTAGCTCTCTGCAGATGAACAGTATTTGATGTTCCTGCAACAGCAAACACTACAGAATATTGTATAATGAATTCTCTGCATATTTCTACTGCACACCCATCATTTGAAGATATTACCACTGCTACATACTGGACAGGATGACAATTGTTTCCAAATGCCTAGATATCTAATAACTAATACTACATGTCTAGTACACAGTAGGAAAAGCGTCAACACACCTTCTACCGCTTATGCATTGCAAGCAAGTTATTTAGTTCAAAGTAATTCTTCTATAGAGGTATAATTTTTCTTACAACTTTTCTAGCAAGTGTAATTTCAGATGAAATAGTTTTTGGATAAGAACTAAGGGATAACACTGCAAGCAGCCCAAAAGGGAACATCATCAATCCTTTTATAATCATGCTGGATCCAAGAGCTTTGAGTTGTCAGAAGCGTTACATATATTATTAAATTATGATACTGTGGAACAGAATAAAAAGAAAAGTCAACATACCCTGAACCAGAAAGTAGTTAAACGAGATTGAGATTATATACAGACAACTATGAAACAGTCAGTCCAGACCAGTTACAGGTTATCTAGTGCACCTAACCAGCATTTCAAAGTCATTACTAAGACAGTAACAATACTGTAATTTATTCTTCTTTTAGCAAATTCGTAGCTCCAATAGTGTTCTATAGGCTACTCAAGTATTTGTTTTCGCTTGCAAACGACCTCCGCAAATTTAACTTTTTGTCTGAAACATGTCTGATAGAACTCCAATGCCACAGTAAAATACCAAAGTACTCCTAATATAGGGTTTATGAATATCACAGCTATTAACTTTGTGAAATTTAGTGCTGTGGAAAAACATTACGCAGCAATTCATGATCTGAGTAGTAGTAATAATACAAAGAAGGGAAACTCATTTGACTTATATGGGGGCTGTTCAACTGTCATTTCCAAACTTTTACCAAAGCAGATTTATTTTATAGGTTTCCTATAAAGGAGATATTTGTTTCCCAAATATTGAGTACTCCACTACCAGCATGTGAGGAGAAATAGAATTATGAGAAGTACTTTTCTTCCTCTCTCTCAGAGAAAGTGTTCAAGGGGTGTAGGGATTGCGGCCAGGATGGGACAGCCCAAAGAGACAGTATTATTTCTGAAGTAAAATATTTAGTTATCCTAAAACATGTTTTAGGTCATTTTAATATATATTTTTAATCATCTTAATTACATTAATAAGACAAGATTTCATTTTTTTTCAATTTAATAACTTAAATATAATCAAGTAACATCTAATATTTTGCAAGATAATGATTAGACAAATAATTTAAAAATACTGTGAAGTCATATTAAACAGTCTCCTAGATATACTAGAGTAGTCTTAATATTACCTTTAAGTTTTGTTACATCAATTCATAAAAGTAATCTATGTAGAAGAACATATTTATATAGGTCTCATGTTCACAGTAAGATTTCCCATTTTAGAGTCCAAGCTTACTCTTTTTCTCAGATATGGACACCCTCCCATTAACATGATGAAGACAGATGTCCTGCCATCAATTTATTTGACCACAATGCACAATCTAAAATATTACTGCAACAACAAAGTTATCATGTAACCAATTAGAATTATCAAAACATACCAGTTTTTTCCGATGTTCTGAGAAACACCATGTCAGATGGGATTCGTTGATTCTGAGAGGGAAAAAAAGGTATATTTTTTCGTAAGTAGGAAAAAAAGTGAATTCTAATCGAACGTCCAGTAAGATCTGTCACCAAAAGGTCACTCTTGGATTGAAACTCAATTAAAATAGGATTTATCAAAGCACTTTGCATTCAGCGTTTGCAATTCAGAAATCAATATTTTCAAAAAATTATACAATAAGCAAACAACAGCTAATCCTTTCAGATGTTCATTGTAAATGAATCATAGATACCTGCAGACCTCCAAGTCTTACATTTTCATGACTGAAAAGAGTAGTTTGAGCATATTTCTTACAGAAATATTAAAAATAATATTTTACTGAGTAAAATCCTGACATTCAGCAGAGATAAAGAAAACAACAGTGAAATTTAAAACATTCATCTCATCATTTAAGTTGTAATCATTGTATATACCAAATATTCCCTTGCATCCTCTTGTCTCCCTCTCAACGCACTCAAATGTACACAGGGGAAACAGCAAGGCATGGAACAACATTTTCCATTTTTACATGTTTATAAACATCTCCATTACAAAGAGAAAAATAGAATTTCTTTCTCAGTACCAGCATGTCAGCTCAGCTACAGCTGCAGGCTTATTCTGCTATTTCCCTTTCAAGTATGTAATTCCCTGTATCTAATCATGTTTCCAACTTTTTGCTGATTATAAGAAGTTCAATCTATACTTTTGCAAATTAAACAAAATTGGACAATACTGCCATCCCCCACACATGCTATCTGCTGTCTAAAAATGTAGCTCTCCCATCACTTGTGAAGAAAGCATATACCAGCACCAGATACACATTGCCACTATGGGACATAAGAATGGAAAACCAGGGGAGTGAAAATAACCAACATGTCAAAACTTGGAAGATATACAGGATTAGAAAAGAAAAGTGACAGGCTAAGCTGACAGGAACTGGAGTGAACACTGGAAATGGCAATGAGAAAAGATTGATAGTAATGAAATGCAGTTTCTTCTATCATAGCTTATGCCTCGTGTGCCACATGTCATCGTGTTCAATCCGGAAGCTAAACACAAGGATTCATTTGCTTTTCGTTTCCAGACTGCACTTAACTAATTAAGAAATCTCAGTGTATTATTAGCAGTGACTATTAGTTTAATGCTAAAATGTATTTCTTAAAATTCATTTCAGATTACTTATTAAGAGGGTATAATTCACTAAGTTTCACTAAGAACAATATTTTTCAAAGAGCACTTCCACTGGAGAATAAATTTCAGGTTTTCATGTTCAAGGCATTATTGTTTGATATTGCCTTGAAAGCCACTTTACAGCTAAGGCTCATCTTTTACTTCTGAAGAGCTCAACTGTCTGTTTGAAGTGAGAGTGGAAATGAAAATAAATGTAGCTGACAAAACCCATCAATTATATGGCATACATGAACTTCATGGATTTCAGTCTTAAAAAACCTGACTGAATTTACTCAACATAAAAAATTAAGAGATTCAGTATATACACATTTCAAAACTTTGTAAGTGAAGTGTGAAATGGGGAATAATTGTAATCAAACTGCAAAACTAATACAGTGGTAATTCAATTGTAGCTTTATTTTCTCCATAAACTGCAAGGTATAGAAAACTACTTAGTTATTTTATAGAGAAGAAAAGCAGTGACGGTAGGTTTCAGATAGTAAGCAGTCATACTAGCCTGAAAACTTCAAGACATTAAACAGTGAAACACCTCAAGTCATCAATGTGGTGCACAGAATCCGGTCTGTAAATTTAAGAGTAATCCTAGTCACAGTAATATATTGATTCACTGCATCAACACAGAAGATACATGTAATATCCCACAAAAGTTCTATCACAGAAAAATGTAATTGGTTCAAAACTGATCTTTACATGCAACACAAGTACATGCAGCATGTAGCAGCTCTAACGTACTTATCCCAACAGGAATCTAAACAACAGTCTGGAAAACAGCATTAGTTCACATTCGAAAACCTCTTAGAGGAATCAACACAAACACAGAGGAGTATTTTAGTTCATTTGGTTTTGAGTCAAGTGTCCTTAAAGGTAAAGATGTAGGACTGACAACACTACTCTAAAGCACAAGGAAGTCAGCATTTTGAGTATTCTTTGATTTGAAATCAGGCATGTAGTTTCTCATTTTTAACCTTCCACCTTTTTTACTCTTTTCAAAGGCATCACGTCCCCCTCATTACTGAGTGTCAGGAACTTTTTGTTTTTTTTTTTTTTAAAGTAAATCAATCCATAGCAGTCTCCATCTCTTCCCCCCCCCCCCAGTAAACAAGTTCAAAAATTAAGAAAATTAATCAAGATCAAGAAAATTAAACACAGCTTTATGTGACAGAGAGTTTGGGACACAAACACTGAAGCAGCTGATGTTTTTTACCATACATAATGCCATACAGTAACATTTGCCTCAGTTCTTGAGAAGTCCCACTCATAGCAATATCATTCCTGACCATGAAACATCCTCGATACTATACATGTTCTAACACTAGGTGAAGTTTTCAATTACTATGAAGAAACATTCCTGAAAGCACCATGCAATCACAACAGTGCCATTTAGAATAGCATGATCTGAATAAATGTCAGTCAACTGCAGATTTTATTATATAGGTTCAGCTTTCAAGGTTTCTGGTTCAGAAGCGGAATTGGAAACTACAGCTGTATTCTCTATTGATTCAGTATAGTTCAGTATAGATGAGCTATGAAAATGGCAAGTCCAGAAGAAGAAGCAATGACCAGTCCCACTATCTCACATAAACAAGAAGTTTGAAAACCAAGTAAGTCTGGAAATTTTAGAAAATAGATGCATTTTCTGGTTTCTCTAAAAACTCTACATGGATGGTAAAAAATCTCTACTCATACCTTGAAATTATGCACTTTTATAAATCAATACTTAATCAGTTGCAGCAATTCCCATTCATTTATTAAAGTACAAACAGCTAAAAATGTATGTTCTTGTCTGTATATCAACAGTATTCAACTTGAAGATGCTGCTTACCCACAACCGTAGCATTGGCATAGCATTTTTAAAATTTTGCCTTACAACATTAAATTAAAAAGTAGTGAAATTAATTATCCATTATGAGCCCAGATTCAATCAGGATTAATGTTTCATATTCAGATTTGGGGAAAAAAGGAAGACGAATGTCAACCTTAATAATATATCCTGTGTGCATATTAGGCAAAAGAAAAATAATAATAATAATTAAAAAAAAAGGAAGGGACAAATGAAATGTAAACTCAAAATTAAAGATTTCCTTAAATGACAGTAACAATAGACCAGGCATACAGGCATCTGTATGTCTTCATATAGATTAACTATACATTTTTGCAACTTCCCTACCAGCTCTGACAAATCTGTCGCACAAGTTTCAGATTACTAGCTTCATGCCTACAAACTTCTAATTACTTGTAAACAAGCTAAAAAACTTGACCAACATCCCTAAAAATTTGCAAAAGTCTGACAATAAATTTCGCATAATAGTCTAACTAACAATCCAATACAGATTTAAGTAGAAGTTCTAATAATTAGAATGATTTTTTTTTTTTACTATCATTACCAGCTGCAATGAAGAATCTCTCATATTCAGTACATTGAAGAGTAGGTACAAGGTGAGTTTTTCAAGAATCAAGTCTTTATACCTGACAAAACTGGGCAGAATCCAATTAGTTACATGATCATTTTTTAATTTTAATAGAAAACACATACCTTGATTTTATATCTTTTTAACGGGTTCTCTCTTAGTTTTTCTTACCTGTTACAGTGAAAACTTTTATGCATTAAGGTTTAATGCATAAACCTTTTATGCATTCATATTTGAATTTACTCTTGCATACAGGGAAGGCTAGATACTGTATTGTCTTTACCTTCTCTGTGAGAAAAAAAAAAAAAAAAACAGTACTTAAGACTGGCATACCCTTTTCCATCAGGTTTTCAATATTTTGGAAGTAGGCAGAAAGGTACTACATGATTTCTAGTTAAAAAACAAGTCACTATTACTGCCGACACTGTAGAGCAAAGATCTCCCTGAAAGGATAGAGTACCTGATATTTAGTCACTATAAAAGACTGACTATCCAAAAAGAGATGGCAAGTGTGCAGCAAAAATTTTTAACACCTCATTATTGAGAAAATTAAGTTCTGTTATATATTGTCACAGAAAACAGCAACAAATGTCAATCACGTTTACCCTCTCATGTCATATTTATCAAAGTGAAACAAGTTAAAACAAGAACACATATAACTTTGAACATTCAGAAACCTATGTAATCTCAACTACCATTCAGATGAAGCTAGAAATGTTTATTGATATGCAGGGAAATCTGGATATAAAAGTCATAAAAATTACTAGAATACTATGTTTTCATAAGTCTGAGCTGAATCTGAGCTCTGACGAAGGAGCGTTTCCATTTCTCTTCCAGTTTGTCATTGCTGCTGACTTCTTTTCTACAGATCTAGCTATGATAAGACAAAAGTCAGCATAAACTAAGTGCTTCTCCAGTTGCTGGGCTTCATTTTTATCATGTTATCATCACGTTATTATCATGAAATCTTTATTAACAAACTTTTGCAGTTCCCTCACAGTCTTCCAATTCTCCTAAGACTGCCCATCGGCTCCAGATCCACAGTTTTAGGTTTATTGTTCTTTCTTCTCCATACATACTGTTAAAAACCATGTATACTTTTTTTTTTTCATGCACTAAAACATTCCTCCTTGCATCTGTGTTAGAAATCAAAGAGGCACTTCACAGTTGTTTTCTTGCATCTGCATGCCCTGCAACACTACATGTTAATAGTCACAATCTTTACAAAAGCTGGTTTAATTTCACTTCACACTTGAGATTAAAAGAAGTTGTGTGTCCCTTTACTGCTATCCAAGAGAAGCTCTCAAAGTATTAAAACAAAGCTTTACTGTTTCACGTTTTAAAAAAACTATTATATGTGTTACTATTAAATGTGTTAGTATTATTATTGTGTTATGCCCTCTTCACATCCTCAAAAAGTGCTCCAAACAGTCAAAAAGCTACAATAGCACTATAACAATATCTTAACTCACCAAGCCAGCCCTTCAATTATCTTAAAGAAAACCATGTGCACCTCTGCATCCATAGAAAAAAGTAAATAAATTATTTTAACTCAAGCCCAAGAGATTAAACAACTAGAAAGCAGCATGCCTGTTTGAAGCAAGAGAGAGGGGAATGTTTTGCAGCTAACATATGCAAATGTCTTTTAGCATTTAACAACTAATACTATTTTAAACTTTTCAGGCCTTTTCCTGACCTAATATTAACACCTTACGAAATTTTCATTTGAAATTAAAGACATATTACTCAAAGCTAACCTGTTCTAACACTGCAGTTACTTAGAGCTGATTTGAAATTGATCAGTCCTACAAAAATGAGAGGATATTCAAAGCTCAGGTACAGAAAAGCTTCTCATTTAAGTTGTTAGTATTTGTGATGCAGTTACTAGTTAACATATGGATCTTCAGCTCAAATGAGTCATTAATTTCACTGCAGAAATGCTGCTGATGCATCTTCCAGTCAAATACAATGTTAACTTGTTCCTTTGCCATTAGACTGAGCAATTGAACATTTCACTCCTGACTGGTTCTTTGGCTTAAGAGTCATACTCTGAAATTGAGAAGTGCTTACTCCAACAAAATACACTTCTAAACAGAACCAGAAAACATTTAATTTCATTAGTTTGCAGACACCCACAGTTAGGCCAGAAGCAAAATTGAAAAAAACAAAAAAAAAAAGCTGTGATGGTGCAGGAGAGAGCTTGTGGATGAAATGCAACATTCAAATAACTAACTATATGCATCGTACTGAGATACCCAAGAAAAATCTTCATCAAAAGGAACTGTATCCACTACTTTTTCATTACAAACTTCAGGTACTCACAACATATGGTCTGTAATCTCCTGTAAATAATGCTCAAATAGATGCTAATGATCTACCTCATACAACACAAAAGTAATCCTAGTTTTCGAAATTCTAGCAAGATTCAACAAGTGGATGGATCTCAGTAAATTTCAGGGAAGGCACATTACTTATGCAGCCACTAGAATCTTCCCTATGTAGTATAACAATTAATTACAGGTTTAAAGATAAAGACCCTAAAAAGCTTCTTTATCAAAACCAAAGCAAATATTTATTCTCAGTCCACTAGAAGCTCTGGAAGAGGTGCAACTGAGCAGCTGCAAGCTGACTCCATCTGAACTCTAAAAAAGGTGTAATAAAACACAGACACAGAGGCCAGGCACAGTAATGTTAATCTTGTCCATGCTAACATATGCTGCCTGGAAGGTCCCTACAAGACATTAGGTATAGAGAGCAGACCAAAAAAAAGCAAGAAATAGTATGAACTACACATGAATAAATCTATTTTTAAGAGCAGCAAGACCAATGACACTTGGGTGTGTTATTTTTCTTTAAACTGAAGGAAAAAAACTGAAAGCAAGGAAATAGAAGTTATACCAAAAACAGAAGAGGGGTTTCCCATATGTTGCTGAAAATAAAAAGAAAACAATCTCTATCCACTAACAATTCATGAGTTCTCCAAATTCTTTGAGAAAAAGAAGAGGTATTAACAAACAAGGAAGCATAACATGAATCAGGAGGGCAGATCTATTGAAGGATTTTTCCTTTTTAAATAGTATTCCACTAAATAGTTGTAATCCCATGAAGAAGTTTAGAAAAGTCTAATCACTGACTAGGTTCCACTAGCTATTCTTCTTGCAAACAGCAACTTGCAATAAAAGATCTCAAACAAGGCTGGTTACAAGGATATAAGCTTCAATTTGAGGTAATTTTCTAGGATCAAGGGCTTAGTTCTTTTTTACAAAGCAGAACAGGAATCACTTAGCACCAAGGAAGTCTGTTGCCTTTCCAGAATGAAATTCCATAAAAATTTTGTCTGACAAGAAAAATTTGTTAAATTGGACGTCACAACAGCTTCATAGTATGCTGAAAAGCCTTTGACAGCACAGCATGATAGGGAGGATGAACTAGAAATCTAGCCCATAAGGTTCTTTATTACACAGCTTGAATTTAGGTCTCGTTACAGATGAGTTTTTTCCAGATCACTTACTAAAACAAACCAACTGAAGTAAGCATCACTGACTTTATTATAATACTAATACAGAGTGAAAAAAGAGTTCACAGCTCTCCTTCACCATTTGCAATAAAACTAACTTGAAAGCCCCCTCCCATTTTTAATACATTAAATTTAACCTGGAAGGCTTCAGACATCAGAAAACATGATTTAAACAGTAGGAGGCAGTCAGACAGCTTAGAGTATCTAGCACCGCACAAGCCAGAGAATGTCATTCAGTAATTGTATTCCCTTCACTAGATAAATTCAAGCATATAACAATTCATAAAATGAATGTCTACATTCAATTAAACTTAGAATTAAATCCAAAAAGAGACTTCCTTCAAGTTTCTCAAATAAGACTTGAACTAAAATATTACTTACTTAGTACTTCACAGATAAGTACCTCAATATACTTTTCTTCAGAAGATAATTAGCATGTTAATAATCTTTAGTCTCTAAAATATATTTTAAAAGTATCAACCTTTTCCACTATGATGAGGTCTCCAACTTGTATGTCTGAACTCTTAACTTGCACTTTACCTTGAAGAAAAAAAAACACAAAAACACATAATCAACTTAAGCAGGCATTAATAAAGTCACAAAAGTATAAATGCAAGTTATACTTAAAGACATTATTATTTTGAGAAAATGTTACAAGTTATACAAAAGTGATGTTTGAAGAACACATTAATAAATTTGATCTGTTTGAATAAATAACTCTAGTTATTTATTCGTTCATTTATTCACTTGTAGTACCAGGTTCTTGCTACAACTCCAGAAAATGTTGCTTCCTGGAGTTAAAAAAAAAAAAAAAACACAACAAAACAATAACAAAAATACAACCAACAAACAAACCCTGTAGACAAAGTACAAGTCATGATATAACAACATCCTCTTCCAAGATACAACAGGTGGCCAATTCAGACCTGTTAACTCACGATATAAACTCATACATATCTACACAGCCTGACAAGCTAAAACACAGACAGGCCCATACAAAATCTCTCTCTTTTTCCAGCAGAAACAGTATATTATTTCCAAGCAGCAGGTATCAGGTAAGTTATATCAAAGCATGGCTAGGTTCTTAAAAAACAAAAAAAAATCAAAACCAGACCAAATAAATTAGAAAAGATGGCCCACAAAAGGATAGCAGGTACGGCAAACAATTTGCAGTTTAATAGGAAGTATTATTAATAGCAGATTTTTAATGCACATTCTATCATTTCTCAAAGTTCTATGACAAAAACTAAGGTAACTTCCAAATCTAGAAGACCTCCTCATTGTAATGCTTAATGAAGAGATCAGCTAAACACAATCTCAGAAAATTCCTCACATTTATATGCGCATTTAGTCAAAGGCAGTAAAATTTATCTTATTATTATTTTCAGCACTTTAAAGTCACATTTCATGCAAAAAAATAGCTTTTTTATGTTTAATTTGATCTAGTTAACAATGAATTTGATCCTTTAATTGACTTAATACACTTTCATACATTTATTAAAATTAATTTTTAAGAAATTAATATTAATCAATTTTCTTAATAAATTTTCCAGGATGCTAGCAACTTGAAGATACAGAAATATATAATAATGTCAGTGGAGATCAGAACTACTGTTTTGGCCTGCCTGCATAGTTAATTCTGAAAGCCGGTCTTTATTACTGATAGTCTTTTACACCAGTTCAATTTTTTAGGTGCCAAACACACCTTTGCCTCCCACTCTTTTTAATACATAACCAACCATATCTTCATTTTGACTTCCAACCCCATCATAACACATTTGTGACAGTGAAGAGATGAGTAGAAGACCTGAGTACAAAAAAGATGTAGCAAGAAGCATTAGCTCTCTAAGGAGTTTCAAGATAACTACAATGAGAATGAAGTAAGTGTCTTTGTCTTGTCTTTTTTTTTTTTTTTTTTTTAAAAAGGAATCTAAAGTAACTTGTACTAAAGATCAGCCACTAGGAGTGGTCTAATATGAAATCAACATTTAGACTTAACTGTACAAGCCTGTGAATTCTCTTTATAAATTCACAAGTTTAGACTAGAAGTGAATAGTATATACTAAAACAAATGATAATCTTAATCTTAATCTGTGATAACCAACTCAATTAACTGGTTATGGTAATAACAGCCACAAAAATCCATGTATTTAAGCTATATTAAGTCTCAAATCTGTGCCACCTACAGTCACGTATGACCAAAACTATTCAGCAATACTAAATCAAATGAAACTAATAGCAATTTTATCAACTTGAACAACTGAAAATTCCAGTCATGTTATAACAGCATGTACCGTAAAGATCAAAAGACACTAACAATTCTCCTGACAGGGTAGAATATTCATTTGTGGCACTTTAAGGCAGACAAAAAGCAAAGACTCCTACTGCCAAGTATATCGACAGGAACCTACACATCATCTTTGCTTGTACTCAGTCTAGTAATCCTGAAAATTTCACATCATGAATAGAAAAGTTTCCTTATCGGACTGCTCTCTAGGTGACTAACACTACAGAATACCTTCTATATTATCTAATACATTCTGTTGGAATAGCCTCATTATTCCCACACATATGGAAGCAGCCATGACTATCTCTACAATGAAACTGAGTGACAGGACACATTCCACTAAAATTAAATGGTAAAATGTGTGGCAGTAATTTAAAAAAATAGCTTAAGATTTTGAAAAGCTGGCAAATAACACTTTCCTTTAGACTAGCAAAAATGAGAATCATTTGATACCATTTCAGAGAACATTAAAATAATGCAATACTACATCTTAGTCAAGATGCATTTAGGGAAGAAAAACACAATGTTACTCACTACATAAATTATTTTTGCAAACTATTTTTTCACTAAAAACAGCTCAGTAGCAAAGCACTCTTCACCATCTGTGTAATTACCAATAAAGTCCAAAGCTGTCAGAAGAGGCTGCGCATCCAGACTTTATAGTCCACCAAGGCGCAAGGCTTTCGCCTAAAGCAACATACAGAATTACACAGAACTGGAACACTGAAACGTGTCTCTAGTAATTCATTATACTCTCAAGATAAAGCCTTTTGAAGAGAATTACAATGATTTGAAAAAACTAATAACTCATATGTGATAACAAGTATTTCACACAAAAATTTAAGAAATTAAGTAAACAAAATCTAGGTATATAGTATATTAGAAAGGACTGTTTCTTTTTATTAATGAGCATCTTTATGAAAGAAGCTCCTCAAAGAACAGTATCTTCTGAGAGATTTTAGAAGTAATTTCAAAATTCTAAACTTACATATCATACCCTGAGCACTGTCTGAAGTACTGCTTTTGGAGCTGGCAATGGTGCTTGTCTCTAACCAGTAAATATCAAACTCCTCCATGAAAGCAGTTAAGTGTAGACCATATGAAACTTTTACCTGGTACCTATTAGTCAGCATAATTAGTGTATGCACAATATAATGGCGAACTGAAAAAAAAAAATGGCACCATTAAGCTATGGTTAGTCAAAGGTGATGATGCTGATTTTACAGTGGAAATGCTGCTGCTTACAGCTTCCCTGATCAACTATATTAAAATGATACAATCCTTTATAAATACGCATCTATGTTCCAAATGATCTAAATACCAGGAACAAAGTCATGTGAAAAGTGAAACATTATAAGCAATACAGACATAATGTTGTGTCTCTAGACTCAGAAATGTTTGTTCTTTACAGCAACTTTTGAAAAAGCACAAGGGTGCCCTGTTCTTGATCAGCTGACATTCTAATATTATAAGAGATTTCAATACAGATTTCAGTTAATTGCAGTGCAATAATATTACAATAATTATCAAGAAATTCTGACAAATGCCTGATTTTAAAGTTGCAGATAACAGGTATAAATGACTCAAAACTCACTGGACACAATGACCTCTTGAAAGAGACCATTTCGCAATTAAAAAAAGGTCAATTGAGATAAAAACTCAGCAAGGTAGCATTTTAGGAACAGGGCATAAACAGAAGTTCAAAAGTAAAACAAATTACTCATGTCACTGTAGCTCTTTAAAACAGATTTCTCAATCAGATTTTAAAGGAAACATACTAGCTTTCACACTTTGTTCTCTCCTTATGTATAGCAGTTATCGATATTTTCTCAATTTCACACAGTTCTTGCTTTTAATTTTAAATTCACTACATTCTTAAATGTCCTTTAAAGATGCAGCGAAGACTTAAATATTTCATGTTTGAAGTCTAAATGGAATTATTTCATTAATCTCAGCTTCTCATCTTCTACGTACAAGGTTACATACTACAAATTCAGCAAGGAATGGTTGAAAACTGAATTTTGCCATGTTATGTGAAAAAGGAAACTGCCTAACATCAGTTATTTTATGGAACAGAGTAAGTCTGTAGACATTAAGCTGGCTGTTGCTACCTAAATTAACCAACACTTAAAACGAAGTCCCATTCTCACTTGATTTTCTGTTTAGAATGGCTATTATAAAATAAAAAGTTAACTCACTGTTAACTCACTGTTAACACAAATACCAATTCGAGATCTTATCTTACTAAAAAGAAATTCTAAGACTTCAAGAGTTACTAGTGTGAATCCAACAACTTAAAAAGCTGGTACTTCTTACACTTAGCAATATCACAATCACAGAATTGTAGGGGTTGGAAGGGACCTCAAGAGATCATCAACCTGCCAAACCAGGTTCCCTAGAGCAGGTTGCCCAAGTAGGTGTCCAGACGAGCCTTGAATATCTCCAGAATATGCAGGTCATTTGTGTATTTTAGGTGTCTGGGGAGTACCTCAGGCCAAAAATAACTCCACAGAAAGGCAACACCAATAGGTAGTCAAAGAACTCCTTATTTTAATCTACTACAATGTAGTATAAGAAGATTTTAACTTACAAATCAGCCTGCATTTACTACCTTTATACAAATAATTAACCACAGTTCAAGTAACAGTAGCTTACCTTGCTACAAATATATTTCCCTATGGCAAACATCTAACTAGAAGTGATCATGGAAGATAAAAATGAGAATAGCACAATTAAACAAAGGGTAACACTGAACATTGCTAACTTTTAGTTTTCCTACTTCCCCATTTGAGCAAAGGCAACCTGCTTAACCTCTCTATGTCAATTTCTCCATCTTTGAAATGTAAAAGTACTTGTTTCAAAAAAAAGGCTGTAAAACCTACACAAGTCATAAAATCACTAGGGGAAAAAAAAGATGTTACAGAAATATGAAGTGCAGTTCCACTCTGAAAAGTAACTCTTAACAGTGGCATTGATTTTCAGGCTTTTAATTAAATCAGTATCAAGTTTGTTCATTCACAAGTAACAAAGCCTTCTTTCTCCAAACCATTAACCTATAGCTTAATATAGCAAACCCAACTGATTTTTTCCACTTGAAGAGTACTGCTGATTTTAAAAAATTTGGCAGATTATATTGAAAGTTACTTATAAAAGTAGTTTGCAGAGGTGTAGTTTAATTTGCTCAGAGAAGTATCTAAATCCTCAACATCTGTAAAGATCTTGGTTTACTTTTATTGTAGCTGGCAATTCAACTTTTTGCCTCAAAATAATACCTTTCAGTTTCACAATGTTTTATGATAAATGAATCCTATATTATGAAAGAGGTGTGAAGAAATATCTATTATTTTTGTTGTTGCCTTTTTCAGTAAAGCTTAATTTTGAGTGGGGACTGTAACAACGTTTTCCTTATTAAAAGTGGCTGTACCTCAAAATATTGTTAGCTCAGCAATCATACCAGAGCCAATGTATGCTTCAGAGTTAATTGTAAGCAAAGGTCTTGAATCTTTACTTCTGTAAAGATCAGTGTCTTAAAAAAATGAACAAACAAACAAAAACAAAACAACAAACAGAACATAAACCAAGTATGAAATCACGCACAAGAAGGATGTGAAACTCTTGGAATGGGTCCAGAGGAAGGCCACTAGGATGATAAGATGATCAGAGGACTGGAGCACCTCTCCTATGAAGAAAGGCTGAGGGAACTGGGCTTGTTTAGCTTGGAGAAGAGAAGGCTCTGGGGAGACCTCATTGCAGCCTTCCAGTACTTGAAGGGAGAGTACAAACAGGAGGGGAAATGCCTGTTTATATGTGTTGATAGTGACAGGACAAGGGGAAATGGTTTTAAACTATGACAGGGGAGATTTAGATTAGATATTAGGAGGAGGCTTATCACTCAGAGGGTGGTGAGGCACTGGCACAGGCTGCCCATAGAGGTTGTGGATGCTCCATCCCTGGAGGCATTCAAGGCCAGGCTGGATGCGGCTCTGGGCAGCTCGCTCTAGTGGTTGGCAACACTGCAGAGGGGTTGAAACTAGATGATCTTTAAGGTCCTTTTCAACCCAGGCCATTCTGTGATTCTGTGATGACACTGACATCAAAATTGGAAAGCTGAAATAAACATACATATTTGTAGGTAAAACTTGACTATCCTTTTCTTACTAAAAAAGGCATTTTTAAAGCTTCTGTTTTGAACACATTACTACTCTGCGTGTCAGTTCCTGAAATAATTGCTACATACTATCTTACACAATTTGAAAATTTATATTCCATGCCTAGAAAAGAGCAGTGTCAAGGTAATCAAATGGGGTTTTAATTTGATGACTTATTTCTAGGAGAAGTTACAAAGTGAAGTTTCTTAAATACACATATTTAACAAAATATTACATGCACTGGGAAAGAGGAAATCAAGATTCCAAAACAGCTATTTAAGCGCCATTTAAATGCCTAGCAATTTACCAGAACTTCCAGTATCCATAATATTTGAAAAAATGCTGAGAATTCCTCCTACTTGTTTAGAAGGCAAGAGAGGAAAGTGAAATGACAGACATAAAAGGCACCAAAGTTAGCTCTTAACACTGCAAATTTCAGTCTTGACATTTGCATCACAGTGATAACACTAAACTATAGACTTGCTTCCAGAACTAAGAATTTCAGATCACTAACGCTACTGCTGAATACGGCAGGATGTAGTATCTATTTCAAAGGTGTTCAGTGTCACATGTAACAAATCTAAAAAAAATAAAACCAAATAGCAGGTTAAATTACACCTTTGAAAGAAGAGCTGTAAGAGTCTATTTCTTTAACGATTGTGTTAAAGACTACAAAGATCTGGAGGCCAGCAATGCAACCGCTTCTGTTAAACAAATGATAGCTATCCCACTTGCAATTTTCCCACAGTGGTATGTCTAAATGTTGATAAAGCTATTTCAGGCTGTCAAGGAAGGGAAGAACAATAGTTGCTACATTGCTCCCTGCTATATGCAAATCCCATATAGCAATGCAAGTTTCCATACTGTTTCCTATTCCTCACAGCTGCTAGGTGATATCATCACTAATATGACTACTCACCATTTACTCACCTTCCAATTACTTTTTAAAATGGTATATTGGGTTTACATGGCAAGGTTTTGGTAGCAGAAGTGGGCTCTCAGGGTGGTCTCTGTCAGAAAAGACCAGGGGCTGCTTCATGTCAGGCACAGCAAGTTCCATCTGGCTCCTAAACAGACCTGCTGCTGGCCAAAGCTGAGCCTGTGAGCAATGCTGGTTGTACTTCTATGATAACATAACTAAGAATAAAAAATGCTGCACTGCAGCTCTGTGCAAGAGAAGTCAGAAAACTGTGAGAGAAAACTCTGCAGACACAAAGGTCTGTGAAGGAGTAGGTGCTCCAGGTATTGGAGCAGATTCTCCTGTATCCTGTCAAGATGACTGTGGTGGACCAATCTGTCGACTTGCAGCCCATGGAGGGCCACCCCAGCACAGATATTCACACTGCAGCCTGTGGAGGATGTGACAGCACAGATCAGTATGATGTAAAGGAAGCTGCAGCCCATGGAGAAGAGCCCACTGTGGAGCAGGCTGTCCGGTGGGAACTGCGGCCTGCAGGAGACCCACGCTGGAGCAGTCTGTTCCTGCAGGACTACAGCCCATGGAAAGGGTCCATGGTGGAGCTGTTCTTGAACTGCAGACCGCTGGAAGTTCACACTGGAACAGTTCGTGAAGGATTGTATCTCATGGGAGGGACCTCACGCTGGAGCAGGGGAAGAGCGTGTAGAGGAAGGAGCAACAAAGAAAGTGTTATGGTCTGATTGCAACCCCCATTCCTCATCTTCCTGCACTGGGAGTAGGAAGAAGAACCAGGAGTGAAGTAGAGCCTGGGAAGAAAGAGTGTGTGAGGAAGGTGGGTTTTATTTCTCACTATCCTACTTTGTAATTAATACTCTGTTTAGCAGAGCTTTAAACTAGATTCAGCAAGGGAGAGGGATGTACTTCTGGGTGGCAGAGAAGAACAAACACCAACACTTCAGTAAGCAATAGGGAAATATCTGTGAAATACCTGTCCCAAATTAAGATGGGCTCCTCTAAAAAGGTGATGCAGCCAATAGCCCAGCTGAAGTGCCTTTACACTGACACACACAGCATGGGAAACAAGCAGGAGGAGTTGGAAACCACAGTGCAATTAGAAAACTATGATCTAATTGCTATCAATGGGTTGTGGGGCAAATCACACAACTGGAATCACACTGCAATTAAGGGCTACAAGCTTTTCAAAAGAGATGGGCTGAGAAGGGGCGGGGGGGTGATGTTGCCCTCTGTTTTAAGAAATGGATAGATTGCAAAGAACAGGTTGAGAGCTTGCAGATAAAAATTAAGGACTGAACCAATAAAGGACACCTAAGTTGGGGTTTACTGCAGACCATCTGATCAAGGGGATCATGTTAATAAGGCCTTCCTGCTTCAGCTACAACAAGCATCGTGCTCACAGTCTCTCATCCTGATTTCAATCAACCAGATATCTGCAGGGAAAGCAACACAGCAGGCTGTAAGCAATCCAGGAGACTTGTGGTGTGTATCAGTGTAAATTCCTGGTCCAACCATTAGATAAACCAACCAGAGGAGAAGTGTTACTGGGCCTGGTGCCCAACTGTGCAGATGAACTCATTAAAGAGGTTAAGACTGGAAGCAATCTGGGATGCAGGGACCATGCCCTGGTTGAGTTGGTGACCTCAAGATATACAGGCCTGGCAAAAAGCAAAAACAGGACTCCAAAACTTCTGAAGAGTGAAATTCCAGTTATTTAAAGGACTAGTGGATGAGATCCCCTGGAATGCTGTCCTTAGGGAACAGAGGAACTCATCAGAACCAGCAACTCTTTAAGGACGCTGTTCTTAGACTGCAGGAACTCTCCATCCCCATGTGCAAGAAATGAAGCAGGGAAAGAAGGAAACCAAGATGGTTGTGTAAGGAGCTGCTGGACAAACAGGTATAAGAATGTACATGCACAGGCAGTGGAAGCAGGGATATATGGCCTGGGAAGAGTACAGAGGAGATCCCATCCCTACACATCTGGATATGTTATCAGAAAAGCCACAGCACAGATGGAACAGAACTTGGCAAGGGATTCAAAAAATAATAAGATGGAATTCTGTAGGTACATTGTTCAGAAAAGAAAGCCAAGGAGAGTGTAACCCTTTTGATAAACAAGAAGGGAGAGCTGGTAACAACAGACATGGAGGAGGCTGAGGTACTCAACAACTTCTTTGCCTCGGTTTTCACTGCCAATCAGGCTTCCCATGTCTCTCAAGTCTCTGAAAGTGTAGGTGAGGGCTGGGGGAAGTGTCCCTCCCCCTATAAGCACAGAGCAGGTTTGAGACCACCTGATGAAACTGAACAGACACAAGTCTATGGGGCTTGATTACATGCATCACAGGGTCCTGAGGGAACTGGCTGATGGAGTTGCCCAGCCTCTCTCCATCATTTTTGAAAAGCCATGGCAGTCAGATGAAGTCACTGGTGACTGGATAAAGGGAAGCATCATTCCCATTTTTAAGAAGGGTAGAAAGGAAGATCCAGGGAACTACAGACCAGTGAGCCTCACCTCTGTGACAGGGAATATTGTGGAACAGATCCTCCTGGAAGCAATGTTAAGGCACGTGCAAGACAAGGAGGTGATCCAAGTTAGCTAACAATACTTTATCAAGGATAAATTGTGCCTGAGAAAACTGGTGGCCTTCTATGATGGAGTGACTGCATCAATCAACAAGGGAAGACTGACCAATATCATCTATTCAAACTTCTGCAAAGCCTTTGACATGGTCCCCCATGACATCCTCAACTCCAAACTGGAGAGAGACAGATCTGAAGGGTGGACTATTTGGTGGATAAGGAATTAGCTAGATGGATGCAGCCAGAAAGCTGCAGTCAATGGCTCTATGTACAGTGACGGGTGGAGTCTTTCAGGGGTCTGTCTTGAGACCAGTACTGTTTAATATATTTATCAATGACAGAGACAGTGGGATTAAGTGCACCCCTGGGAATGTTACAGATGACACCAAGCTGAGTGGAGCAGCTGATACAACAGAAGGAAGCGATGTCATCCAAAGCGACCTGGACAAGCTTAAGAAGTATGCCCATGTTAAATGAATGAGGTTCAACAAGCCCAAAGGCAAGGTGCTGCAATCCCAGACACCAGTAAAGAGGTGGTACACTCGATCCCCTTATCAATGTCATTGATAAAAATATTAAGCAAAACTGGCCCCAATACTGAGCCCTGGGGAATACCACACAGATGTTAAAACATTCTGTTCCTATTATGCAATCACATGATTTCAAATTATATGCAAAAATTAAAAACAGTATTTTTAATACTTATCTGACTCTCAATACATCAACCTGTTCTTATGTACAAATATATCTACTAAGATTGAAAGACTCAGAAATGTTATTAGATTGTATTTCTTAGTTACCGATTTCTTATTTCATATATGCATTTGATATACAACTGACAGTGCTGCCGATTTACTGTTCAAATCAATTTCAGAGTACAGCACACTGAAGTAATAGTGCAAAATAGTAGCATATTTCAAAGATATATACAGTAATATACATTTCCTTTACAAGCCAAAGATTTACAATATTTCTTAAACAGATCAAATTTAAGTTTCATTATCTAAGTGAAATCAAGCATACATCCTGTACCATTTTCATTCTCCAAAGTGCAGTTTGAAGTATTAGATAGTTGTTTGAACTGAAATTCTATGTGTATGACAAAAAGGTTAAATATTTAAGGATTTATACAAATGGTTTTACTAACCTCGTACTGTCAGCTTGCTATACAACTGTGAGTTCATTTCCTTGTCTCTCTTGTAACGACGATACTCATCAACAGCTTCCCGTACCACTGTGACTGTCAAAACAAATCCCTGTTAAAGATACAATGATGCAACTCAGAATTGTCAAAATGCTAGAACAGAATTATACAAGCAGGAACACTATACAAAGTAAGAACCTGAACTTAGAATATTTACTTTTTCGTTCATTTCGATTTTTTCTTTTTCAAGTGCTTTCTTCAATCTGTTAAATTTTTAGTCCAAGAAGGAAAATCACACTTGTATACTGTATATGTATAATTTGAAAATGTAGATATTCAAATTATGTCTAATTTAGATATAAACTGAAATTAAAAAAAAATTAAATGCCTCAAATAAGTAAAAGACAGCTTTACAGTTTTTAAAGCTGATTTCCCCATCTTCTAAAAAATCTGTGTCTTTACAACAAACATTTAAGAAGTCTCCAGTTCAAATACTGGTAAGTTCGCTGCCTTTTGCCTAACAGAGAGAAATGAAAAGGTAACAGATGCTTAGTTTAATTAATTTTGCCATCTTACATTTATTTACCCTCACACTACAAATATTGACAAAGAAAAAAAAAAAAAAGGTTCTGTTCTGAAAAATTAAGTATCTAAATGTTTTGGCTTCAGTTTTCACAGGACAGTGCCACTGCAGCTTATACTGGAAGTGCTGAGAGTCCCACATATAATTAAGTTTCTGGCAACACAAAGAATATGCTCGCCAAAAGGAATACAGAACAGAACAGTTCAGGGATATAGTTGCAGGAGTTTCCCCTCTCTCTTTCTAATTCTTCTCAGTTATGGTTTCTGGCTACTTGAAATCAAGTACTTAGTCTTTCTCTATCAGTGAAAGAGAAATAACATTTTACGACAGAAAAGGGAGCTTATTACTGTCATACAAGAACACTAAAAAAAATTATTCACAAATCCTCCAACAGATAAGGCTTTAGATTATCCATTTGGACTCTGAAACACATCAGTATTTTCCTTCTATGCCAGAAAATATAAGACATTAGACTACTTTCTTGCAAAATTCCAACAGTGTTTGCCAGACTTCCCCTACTTTCTCAGTAGAAAGAAGTCAAGATGTGGAGCTTTTTTAGAACAGTCTTGACTACAATTTTTCTTTTCAATAGCAAGGGCATTTTGCATTTCCAGCCCTTAATTCTAAGGTTTAATCTGTTGCAAGCTTATAGTTAATATACTTCTTGTTTGTTCATGTTTACACTAGCTACATCATTTAAATTAGAATCAGATAGAACAATAAACTGCCAAAAACGCATTCCTGCTCACTCCTCACACCAAATCCCCTAATACACGCTACTGAAACCCAAGTTTCAGATCTTAATTTAGCCCTTTGAGATACCAGAAGGTTCAGACCTTAGAACCTTCAGTTCTACCTTAGAACTCCATTTTCAACACTCAAAAATATGAAAGTACTTTATAAAATCAGTCAACTATATTCTGAAAAGTGTCTGAGGATCTGATAGGATTGACATGCTGCTTTACTTGGAATAAAAGTTTTCTTTAATTTTTACAAAATTGTTTATCTTCGTTTTCTCCAGACACCTTAAATCATTGCTATTTTGAACAGCCATTTGCTAGTGCCCCTAAACACCATCTCTACGCTTTAAAGCAGTAGGGTTTTTCCCCCTCTTATGGCAGCATTTTGTATTATCTTCATGAGCTTTGACAACAGAAATATTTTAGTAGCATAAGAAAGGCACTCCTGAAATGCTTTCCAATATTTGCCACTAGCACATATCATATTCACTGGGCAGTAATGAAAGCACGGAACGTGAGGTGTTATTTTCAAGAATTTCTCCTGCAAGTCACCTGCTGGTAGCTCCATACAAATGACCATGATTATAAAGGAAGTATTTAACACATCCCTTTTTCCTCATTTACCCAAAGAAACTGGACATTCTTCGAAAGGGGAGAATTGTTGTCTTTCTTTATAGGTGCTTAAACATCTTTAGCATACAGCTTCCAATCAAATTTGTGTCCCTTACATCCTTGGATGTTGGACTTAAAAGAAGAATTCTATTCTCTACTATGCAAATGACAGCAAATGAGTAAAATAAAGCGTTGTTTGAAGAACTCTGGTGCTTGATCTAAGTGCAAAGTGAAGAAAGGGGAGGGGAACAGGCAGAGTGACAAAAAACACCCACCTTTTAGAAGACAGTCAGCTTCTATTTTGTGGTTTTAAGTATTGTGCTGAATAATTTTTATTATTTTAAACTCTCGAGAGAAAACACGAGCCAAAACTAAGTTATAGCTACTCCTCTTGTTCTTGATGAACATTTCCCAACAATTTACATGCTCTTCCAGGAGGAGGTCTGACATAAATGTTTTATATTTTCATCATAAATACTGAGCCTTACTAAACATAAAGTTAATCTTGTTTACCTGGAAGTCAGCTACTCAAGTAGAAACAACTGAGTTTTCCAAAAACTAAGCACCAGCGTCAAGATCTGAGTTTGTGCAAGATGTAAAAACTGGAAACATTATTCAAAATATCCTTGAAGAAGACCCACATGTATATACAAAACATATTCTTTATATATGTTTTATATGTGTTATATATGTGTTATATATATATATATATATATATATATATATAACACTATATGTGTTATATAGTATTATTATTATTATAGTATTATTTTTTTTTTTTTGACAGAGATAAAATGGGCTGATATGCCAAGATGGGCTGATTATTTTTTTTTCTCCTTACTACCACATTAACCTACAGCACTTCACAATTTCAAGACCAAATTCCAGACAAGGTTAACTTTTGTCTTTTGTTACTGGGTCAGCAACAAAGACGTTTGTAAATATTCATTTTAGAACTCCCACAGTTGAACATTTTTTCTGTCTTGGAAGTGTTTTTTGTTGCAGCAAAAATCGTCTGGACATGGAGGTGTGAAGAATCTCCAGGACTGCCTCTTCATTTATCAGTACTTAAAAGGTCTTTTCTCAGCAATTAAATTAATCCAGAATATTTACTAGAAGGACTGAAGAACAACCTTTACTCAAGCAGTCAGCATGTCACTACTCCTCTTGAACACCTCTTGCAATAAACACATTGTGAAAAATACAATTTTAAAAATAAATTTAGAAAATAAGGTATTCCTGTTCTGCTTTTACACCTGGGGCGATGGGGATGGGAAACCAAAAAAATAAAGGTAATGATTCAGTTAAAATAATACATGAATTCAAAATCACCAGAATATAGCTGGCAGACTACCATAAGAGCCTCTTCTTCAAAGGATAGTTTTTCCTGAGGTTTGAAAATTGTAAGTCAGAAGCAACTATTTGAACAGTTCCTGAAGAACTTACTGCAGAATGTTCAACAACAGACATATTGAAAGGAAATCAGTGCAACTGGCAATGTAATCAGGCAGGAAAAGCATGTTTAATGCATAACTTATCTTCAAAATACCTTTTCCTCCTGCTTTACTCACAGCTTGATTTTTTTATCTTTTATTTTTTAATATTTATGCATTTTTTGTGAAAAGAGTACAGGATCAAAACCAATACCAAAAGAATGCAAAGATGTACACTTTCAATTCTGACCCAGCCTTAAGACATAAAAGTGAACAAAAACAGAAAAAAAAAAAAAAAAAAAAAAAAAACACAAACAACACGAAAGTGTTGAATGCTGCCAATAACGTTCTCTACCTGCTAAAGTTTTTGTTTGTTTGTTTGTTGGTTTTTGTTTTCTTCTTTTCAATCTCTCAAGTGACCAGCTGCTATAAAGGAACATTACTCATGATTCAGACTACCCACTTAATAAAAAAGGGTTAACAAACAACACCTTTTGCAATATCTGCTGTAATACTGTACTTTCAATTAAGTATTTTACTTCTGTTACATATTTCATCAGTGATTTTCATAGATTTTCATCATTACCAGATTTCATCACCAGATGGAAATCTATGAAATATGTACATGAACTCTTCAGCTGAAGTTTAAAAAACCCTCTAGTTAATAGCATTTTTCTGTTTACCAGAGGAGCCCAGTACGTATACAGGTAGCCTATTTTCAATGCTGGTACAAACTGTGAGCAGGACACGACGAGAAAATAGAGATTCAAGAAAAACTTGAACTGTTCATATAAAACCTAAAATGAGAAACACAAAATAGATAAATTCCTTAATATTTATGCGTATAGTATACATAAAATTCACTTTCTTGTGACAGTAGATACAAAACCTATAGCATACTAAAACACACAGTACTATAACCGTGCTATCCAGTACAGCATACTGTACAGTATATTGTACTGTATAGTACAGTATAATATCCCCAATACTATATATATTATTATGATGATTTTAACGTTATAATGCTATTTTTGTTGAGAAAATTCCTTTGATATGAATGCCTCTTTTCAATCTGGAAAAGCAAGTTGCTGAATTTTTGACATTTTGAAAACTGAACTATGTAAACTCATCAGTCTTTAATAATATTATAAACTATATATATAAGATCACAGGGCAAAGATTCACTATGGAATTTCAACAGAAAATGGAATTCAGATATTTGTAGAAGCATCTTGTAATAATTTAATATTCACAATAGTTAACCTTTGTTTATGAAACCAAGTGAGTTGTTTGATTTTTTTTTCTTAAAGTGCCAATAAAATCACAGAAGACTGAGTATCTGAACTTTCATTGCTTAAAGTGTCCATTTTTAACTGCTAAACCTTTTTTTCTAAAAATACAGCATTAAATCTTTTAGTTAAGTACCAATACTTAAATTCTGCATTATTTGTCTTAAGATGCTTTCTTTCTTAAAATATTTACAGCTCAGCCTTAAACAAAAATAAATAAATAAATAAATCATTGGCATCAAATGAACAGAAACCATTTTCAAAAGTATTATATTATTTTAGACTTTGTCATTTAAAACTCCCCAGAGTATGAAAACTGAGTAAGATACATGATATTGATTTTCATCAGCGTGAGAATACCCTAAAACTTCAACCCAATCTGCAGCACATAGAGAAAACAGTACACATCAATTCCTAATTACTTTCATTCACCACATTCCCTCAGCACACTCCCTCTACCACGTAGCCACTGAAGTTTCTACTCTTGTACAAGCAACAAGATCTACAACTCATCTGTTTCTCTATGAAGATTCTCAGTTTTCAAAGGGGCCAAGGTTACCATCAGTTGAGACACATTCCTTCAAAATTACCACTTCCCACAGTTCTTAAAAATAATGAAACTATTCAGTCTTCAAGAATAAATGTTGCTTAGGAAGACAAAATGAAGACAAGAAATGATCCAGGGAGAGTGGGTAGGTATTGTTCTCCTTCCAAAAGGCTATCAGATGGAATCTCAGAATAAGGTAGTGTTCTTCAGTTTCCATAACAAGACCAACTTTTTTTTTTTTTTTTTTTTTTTTTTTAACAAAATCAATGACAGTTTACTAAGTTTTTAGAAAGTTTAAACTATGCAATATTAATAATAACATGGACATGAAATAATCTGGAAAAATGACTTAGCACTAAATTTCTCAGAAGAATCATTTGTAATAAATATTGATACAGAGGATGTGTCTATTAATAAATAAAAGTTTGGTCTAAACTCCAAGATAATTGTTCAAGTTCTAATTGAAGACAAAGTTCAAGTTCACCATAGAATAAACTGTTCCATATTCCAAAAAAATGATAGATGCTGACATCTAGTATAACACAACACCTCTAGCTACTAGGGAGTGGCTACCTACTAGAAGTGCCTACTGAACTTGCAATATTATTCTAGAATTGTAACTGCACAGTGAGTAATAAATTGCTTCAAAGGCAAAAGTTTCAAAACAGATCAAAACCACTTTTAAATAGTATCTCCATCTTTTAAGTTTACAATTCAGTTGACATTGCAACGATTCTGCATGAAAATCAAAGCTACTTGACAGATATTTATTGCTTTCATCAGTGCAATGTCATTAATTATGCAAAAAACTAAGCCCTAGGAAAAAAACTCAGAAAAGTTAATCTCAACATGTCTTTTTGGCAAAGCAGCAGCACCTTAACTTTGCCAGTGTCTTACAAGTGTTATATCACTACTGTTCAGCTAAAAGACTACCTAGACAACCTCAAATCTGATTTTTTTTTTCAAATTGGAAAATTTGAAACTGACAAAACTGTAAAGCCAAAAGAAAGAAAAAAACCTGCATCTACTCCACAACAAAAGTATTATCATTCAAAACCAAAAAGACTTCATTATTTTTTTAAAACTGCAAGAAGAATTACAACTCTGAAAAGTACTACTCTACAAAGATAAGCCTTGCTTATTTCCATATTAACCAGAGATTTTTCCTTATGAGGAGTTCATATTTCAGAATGCATCATTTATTGTGCTTTCAATGGCAGTGAACATGCAGAAATATCTATATTAGCACAATTGATTTTCAACTGTTTCTCAACTATAGTCAGTATTTTGTGGCATTTTCACAACTGATAGTGTAGAATTGACTGTTTCAAACAGAGGGTTACAAATTTCTAATGATGAACATAAAAATGCAAGGAAAAGAACCTCAAATTTGTAAAGCTTCACTGAAATCCCACTGTTCCAAGTCATACAAATTGCACTTCTCTAGTAAATACCCCTTTGAAAATACAATTAAGAAAAAAGCAGCTTTGCTCTTACTGTCAATTGCAATTAAAGACACTGAGATAATGGTAGGAAAAAAAAAAAAAAAAAAGACGAATCTGGGCAAATAAATGATCTTTTCACAGAATTGCCAAATAAAGAAAGCAGTACGGAGCATACAGTCAGCCCAATACCATAAAAAAATTAGTAACCTTACCCCAGGTATAAAGGTAAAGACGTTGTATTTTTGATTTTTAATGGCATTTTTTGGGTATTTTTCTTCACATTTTTCAGGACACCCAAGCCACACTGTGCGAGCCTTCAGCTCTTTCTTTCTTCGGCAAATGTTTATAAGCCAATCAGAACAACTGAAAAGAAAAATAATTGTTTACTTTCAAAATAAAAATTTACTGTATATGATAATCAATTTCAAACATGGAATCCTCAAGCTAAGAAAAATAGGTGTTTTTTTTCACTGTATCTAAATTAGTAAGCATGATGTTGACTTCTAATATTTAGGTTAATTACACAGAACTCTTAACTCAGACACACACACAAATATACATCTATAAAAACACATAAACAATATTTATCTAATATATAGTTGAGCAACCTGGTCTAATGTAAGGTGTCCTTGCCCTTGTCAGGGGAGATGGAACCTTTAAGGTCCCTTCCAACCCAAGCCATTGTACCATTTTATGAATGTTATGTAAATATATTTGTTTACACATTTTATATTATATATAATAACGTATATATAATATATATATTATATAATGCATAATATATTGCAATATAATGTAACATAATGTGTAATAATGTATAATATGTAATAACGTCGTAATAAATATGTAATAATGTAGTAATAATGTAATGTAATATATAATATATGTAATATAATAATATATATGGATCCATACAAGTCCATGAGTCCAGATAGGATTCATCCCAGGGTGCTTAGAGAGCTGGCTGTTGTTATCATGGGACCTCTCTCAATTATTTTTCGATGGTCTTGGGAATCTGGAGAGGTTCCAGTTGACTGGAAGCTGGCAAATGCTGTACCAATTTTCAAGAAGGGTAAGAAAGATGACTCTGGCAACTACAGGCCTGCCAGTCTCACGTCAGTGCCTGCTAAAATTATGGAGATTATCTTGGAAGTTACTGAAACACACCTGGGAAACAATGCAGTCATTGGTCCCAGTCAGCATGGGTTCACGAGGGGTAGGTCTGTTTGACTAACTTGATTTCCTTTTATGATAAGATCACCCATCCAGTCGATCAAGGGAAACCAGCTGATGTGATCTTTTTGGATTTCAGTAAAGCTTTTGACACAGTTTCCCATAGGATCCTACTGGACAAAATGTCTAGTATACAGCTAGACAAAAAAAAACCATCATACAATGGGTGAGCAAGCGGCTGATGGGCAGGGCTCAAAGGCTTGTGGTAAATAGGGCCATATGAGGCTGATGGTCAATCACCAGTGGGGTGCCCCAAGGCCCCATTTTAGGGCCAGTCCTCTTCAATGTTTTAATAAATGATTTGGATATAGGACTAGAAGGTGCTTTGAGAAAATTTGCCGAAGACACAAAACTTGGAGGACTTGTTGACTCTGTCGAGGGTGGAAAGGCTTTGCAGAGAGGTCCGGACAGATTGTAGAGCTGGGCGATCACCAACCTCATGAAGTTTAACAAGAGCAAGTGCCGTGTCCTGCACCTGGGATGGGGCAACCCTGGCTATATGTACATTGGGCAATGAGATGCTGGAGAGCATCCCCACAGAAGGAACTGGAGGTTGTGGTTGACAGCAAGTTGAATGAGAGCCAGCAGTGTGCCCTGGCAGCCAGGAGGGCCAACCGTACCCTGGGGTGCATCAAGCACAGCATCGCTAGTCAGTCAAGGGAAGTGATTGTCACACTCTACTCTGCACTGATGCAGCCTCACCTTGAGGTACTGTGTGCAGTTCTGGGCATCACAGTACAAAAAGGACATGAAGCTGTTGGAGAGTGTCCAGAGAAGGGCAACAAAGATGGTGAAGGGCCTAGAGGAGAAAACATATGAGAAGCAGCTGAGGTCACTTGGCCTGTTCAACCTGGAAAAGAGGAGGCTGAGGGGAGACCTCATCGTGGTCTACAGCTTCCTCCTGAGGGGGAGTGGAGGAGCAGATGCCAATCTATTCTCTTTAGTGACCAGTGATAGGACCCATGGGAAAGGTGCCAAGCTGAGACAGGAAAGGTTTAGGCTAGACACGAGGAAGAGGTTCTTCACTGAGAGGGTTGTTGCACACTTGAACAGGCTCCCCAGGGAAGTAATCACCACACCAAGCCTGTCAGAGTTGAAGAAGTGTTTGGACTGTGCACTTAGTCATATGGTCTGAAGTTTCAGGTAGACCTGTGTGGACCAGGAGTTGGATTTGGTGATCTGTATGGGTCCCTTCCAACTTGGGATATTCTACGATTCTATGATAATATAATATATATTAAAAATATTATGTGTATATACATACATATACATACATATATATGTGTGTATATATATATATATATATATATAAAAATACACACACACACAAACATTTGCACATTCTTTACAGGAAAACCTAACAAGTTACTTTCAATACAGAATCACAGAAATGCTCAGGTTGGAAGGGACCTCTGAAGATCATCATGGCTCTACGCTGGACCTTCTCTAGAAGTCCTATGTTCCTCTTGTACAGGGGAGCCCAGAACTTGACACAATACTCCAGGTGTGGCCTCACCAGGGCTGAGTAGAAGGGGAGGATCACCTCCCTTGACCTGCTGGCAACATTCTTCCAAATGCAGCCCAGGATACCATTGGCCTTCTTGGTCACAAGGGCACACTACTAGCTCATGGTTAACTTGTTGTCCACCATGACCTTGGGATACTATCTCTGCATTTTTAACACTGGCAGAGGGGCCTTAATCATGTTGGGAGTCTGTTCTAGACCAGTGATTTGGAAAGAATGAGTAGACAGGCCTTTTTTGAGCACTCACTGAAGTCAAAGAACAGGCCAAAGTGGTAACAGTGGATTTCAACTACACTGGCACGTGAAAGGAAGTGATGCAAGTTTTCTAGTGAGGTGTTTGAACATAATGGCAGTATGCAGGCAAAGAACTGACTGGACAGTCTCTTAAGGTCCCTTCCTAAACTGTTTTTCCACAATTGCAGTATCACAGTACACACAAATAAGCACTAGAGAAAGGCTGATAGCTTGCATCACTACATTCCCACTTGAAATGTTCTTTGTCTGTAACCTGTACTATCACAGGTCTATTTAGAAACTAATTTTGCCAAAGAACAAATGAAATTCAAAGTTGGTGGGTCTTCTTAGAGAAAACTATATTATGCAAAAGTAAAATAATTCAAAGCAACCATCACTTGGTTCTTGAAATGCCACTACACAATACTCACAAGCCATCATTTCAAGACTTCAGCTTCAAATGCTGGATTATTAAATTTTCCTCCTTGATGCTTTCACTATGGGACTGACGTCAATTTAGTTTGATTCAATGCATTTTATTTTTGCAATAAATATAAGCCCATTCAGAAACTTTTTTCCATCAATTTTAAATAGTAGCAAGGAATTATTCTACTTTAAAAACTATAACAGCATTAGTTCAACATTCAAAATGCAATCATTCTGTTTACTAACATATAACAGTTCAGAAAAACCTTACAGATGTCTTGATCATGACAAGCATCTTTAAAGCGATACAAACAACACTGCTTTCTACGTGTCACAGTTCTACAATCAGTTTAATGGCTGTGAACTTATCCTGCTGCTGCTGAAATGGCTAGTACCATCTTCCTCCTATAGTAAAGGTGTGTGTTCTTCCCCTTCCCTTGTGCTGACACAAGTATTTGTGCAACTGCATGGGTAAACGTGACCAGCAAATTGATCCAGCTGTAAGCTAACATGGAACATAATGAGGGGCTGATTTCAGACAAATCCATTCCTGATCTTTAAAATCTAAAAAATCATAAAAACAGTTGCAAAAATACAGGTTACATGCTGACAGCATATGATGGAACAATTCAACTTCATGCCAGCTTGGATTTAAACTTGGTAAAACTCTTTGTGGAATTAAAGCTCTAAACACATTAGTTTTCAGGGCATGTGGTGGAGGACAGCACAACCAGAAGATAAAGCTTAGTTGTATAATAGAAAGTGATGATATAGACCTGCATCAAGAAAGTTCTGAGGAAAATGATTTTTTCTAGGAAAGCAAACAGAAGCATGACAACTCCTGTCTACAAGCCTGTAGAGAGAAATATGCTGATGGCCTTTGATATCTTGCATTGTTTAGTTTAATTAATTTAAATTTTATTTTTAATTAAAATTTAGTTTAATTAATTTAATTAATCAGTTTGGAATTTGAACTTCAAAAAGAGTGAACATTTGACTAGTCAAATCTCTCTTTTGTAGAATAATTTGCACAAATACTAAGGAGTTTTCTATTGCTAAAATTAAGCATTTAACTAAAGCAACTGAAATAGTGCCTTTCTTGCCATGGAGTTTCCTCTTCTTCTACCTTCTGCATTACAGATTGATAAAGAAGCTGAAAAAGATGTCATAACAACCGTCAGTTTAGCAAATGACAAAAAGTACAGACACAAGAATGATGTCTGACTAGGCAACAACTGTGATACCTTTGATAGAAAGGACCGACACAGCTAAAAACACTGAAGTTCTCAGGCACAAGAAAAAGTGAAAATATTACAGGTTGTGCCCAAATCAATACTGTAATGGTTCCAACGAGTTTTACTACCTCAAAAGTCAAAGTCAGTATTTTTCATTTACAGTCTTAATGGTAAACATTATTATATCACAGGAAGACTAAGAGAGGGGCACTTGCCTCATATCCAAACCAATTCACATTTACTCAGATTTTTAAGAACAACAGTCTAGCTGATATTTTTGAAACTCAGATTATCGAAACTCAACACACACTTATCTGTTCTCAAATTAATGTTCCATAATATGAAAATTTTTGAAAGACTACTGACTCTTTTGTGGGCTTTTTGCAACCACTAAATGTGAGTGAAAGAGTGAAACAAGCATCAGGAGATAAACTGGAATAACATTCTCTGAACTTCAAAAATCCCAAAAACAATGATCAACACAAACTTGATCCTTGATTGTCCTGAAATCCTTAATGGAAACACCTTAGGCTATAAATCCAGTGATTAAAAAAAAAATCACGTTTTGTTGATTTAAGCATTTATTTCAAATGTCCTTGCCTAGAAAGTTCAACACATACATAAAAGCTTGCTTTTTAAAAAGAAAAAAAAAAAAAGATAGCTCTAAACTGTGATGCATGTATCAATATAACAGATTGTATATATGAATAAATGAACTAAGAGATACAAGAACTTTAAGGTATAGGCATAAACAGGGGGGTGGTTTTGTTTTTGTTTTTTTAAACAAGCTGCTTCTTACCATTTTTATTTTCCAATTTGAAGGAACTACGGTAGTCTTTAAGTCACTGACGCTATACTCAAAAAATATGCAGCAATTGTTAAATAAGGACCTTTAACTTTTCATAAATACAGTGCATCTTGCCAAGTCAAAAGCTAAAGTGAAAGTCTCAAATGACTCTGCAGCTCTAATAATAAGGACTTTTTCCCCCTTTTTTCATTACTTTTATCCTACAAGCTTAACTGCCAGTATCTTTCACAAAACATCATTTTCATCAGAATGGAAAGATAATATAAAAGCTCTATATTGTGTGCAAGGGTCAGCTTTTCCTTATTAGGTTTTAAGTAGCAGAAACTAGTTCTGCAAAGAAAACATACTGTAATTATTGTACTCAACAGGTAGCTTCAGTAATCAGGCCAAAAGCAACACAGTGGTCATGTCATTCTTAAAAGATCAGCATTTTCCCATGCTTCTGCATAACAAATGCATTGCAGATTAATTGGAAGCGTACAGGCCATCTTAGAGCCCAAATTAATCCGAGCATTTGATATCCCATTCACTTCATATGGAAATGCCATTCAATGGCACCATTTTCATAGGGACAAAGTGTTTTTTGATAACAAGTGGAATGTAAATCTCATGAGAAAGAAATCAATCCAGCCCAAAGAACTCCAGAGTATTGATCTATGTGCATTATAATTTCACAAGCTTGAAGAGAATTTGTAAGTTAAAGGGGAAATGATTACAGCCACAAAACAGCTGCTATACCACAGTTTTCTTTTAACTGTGTTATGAAAGCAAGAAATATGCAGTTTCTGAAGTTAAAAGTTATATTGTTTGAATTAAGTCTTCAGTTTGTTCAAAATCAAAGACATTTGATTTAATTATGATTTTTTTTTCAAGTGTTAAAAAAGCTGCAGACTTGCAAATAAAGTTCACACCATTCAGTTCTGGTCAACAACAGTCTATTGTATACACAAGTTAAAAGCCGAATAATGGATTTTACAATATCAATTTTAATGTACACTGAGCTTTGAAAAATATTCCACATCTGCTCCTGCCAAAAGGGTGAAACTTTTTCAATTAAACAACCATCTGATTATTAGTAATAATAAAGTAATAAAATATATAGAATATACAATTGTAAAGCTGCAAAGTAAGATGGAAAGTTTCCACTCCCAAAAATGAGTTTAATCCCAACAATGCAAAACAAATAAACTAGTGGGTTTGAGGGTTGGTTTGATTGTAAAAAGTAAAGTGTTTTTGGACTCAAACACAAGATTTTTCCTGAGAATCCGAAAGAAAAAGGGCCCCTTGAGCTTGGCTTCAGACAAATGCAGTCTTTTGTTGTGTTCACCTTTCTATGACAGCTTTGAAAACAAACAAACCAAAACAAACTTACAATATAAGTTAAGACACAAAAGGAAGCTCTGGGTGGGGTAGAAATTTAAACGTCACCCAATTTCAGGTAGGAGTTACTACTAATTTCCACAGAAACAAGGATAAATTTTACATTCTGTTGAACTGAACAGGTTTCAGACTGCTATGCTGTCTGATTTGATATTTAATCAAATATTACACTTACAAAAAATGCAGCTTGCCTTCTGGCAGCAAGTAAATTTCAGTTCTTTGCAGAAGTTGTATAATCTACCATCAACACAAATGAAAATAATTTTCTCACATAGTCCTTTCCATTCCAATGGTGAAGTCATCAATACCCAATCCTCTACCAAACCAATATCTTACACCCTGATTCTGCTACACAGTATAAGTAATAATTCCATATATGGCAATACTGCAGCCTTCACATCTCCCGTATCATCTTCCAAATGTTCCTAGGCAATTTTATGAGCTGCAAGTAGGCAACTCAAAAGCTCTAGCATTCAGTGGCTCCCAATAAACATTCACGGAATTTAATTATAATGAGAAACCACCAAAACCAGTAACTGTTAACACTGAATGCACATCCTTGACCAAGGACAAAGCCCAAGAAGGGTGCTTTCAGCCAAGAAGAAACCTCCCTATTACTACAAGAAGTATTTACATACACAGAACATCACCCAAAATGAGGTTTTTATCCAGCCTGATTGGACTAGTAGGTAAGATCTCTGCAAGGTACCATGGCAACCATTTTCCAGCTAATTTTCTCCAACTCACCTATGCAGATCTCTGCACCTATCCTGTGGGAGTATCCTCTACCTGCTGAAGTCCTACTGAAATTTCAGACTTCTGCTAGGATCTGGTCATTATCTTTTTTTTTTTTTTTCGCAAAAAAGAATCTGTTATCATGTCCTGTTATAGAACATTCCGATGAGATTAAAATGCCTCTATGTACAAATGTAAGACTGAAAGGACTCCTTAATGTATCAAAATTCAATTGAGCATATCAGCAAAGCTACTTCAGCAAAAAGATGTGTACAAAGATGTTGCTACATTTTAATGTAGCAAAATGATTCATCGATTCATCCATAATGCATTTTCTTTCTTCTTTGCATTCTCAAAAATAGCATTTTAAACATTTTTTAACTAGGCTTGTGCTCTACTCAAAGCTCAGATTTAACTATCAGGTTTAATAAGTAAAAAAACTTAAAATTTTGTAGTCCTCAGCATCAATAACCTTTGTGAAACTCTTTCGTGATTAGTAATGAGTTCAAACAAACTTGTCTTGCAGTTGCCTGCCCCTCTCCACACACTGGAGATTCTTCAGTGCCTCTGTCAGGGCAACTACAAGGTGTCCTTTCGACTATTCTGCCTATTTTTATGAAACTATTTTCAGGAACACAACTGGTATCTCCATCCTTCAGTCCATTTTTGTTCAAATCACCAGAAAAATAAGTAAGTGCATAAAGACTGAGAATGACCACCACATATGCCTCACTTCCTTAGAAAAACAAAAGCTAAAATGCATGACATTTATAACTGGAATAACTATATTCAGCATGATCCAGGACAGTTAATCTAAAATCAAGGTCTCATAACTGAAGTCCTGTGAAGTGTAAGACACACAAGGACTGCTCATTTAGAAGTAAGAGCTAAACAGAGAAACTGTCTATCACAGTAACTAATACTCAAAGATTTAAACTTACCGTAAGTATGTTTGACAGGTATCTACATTTTAACATATTTCTAGAAAAATTAACAGCCTCTTAAAACACTTTAAAATATATAAAAAATACAGTATTTCTACAACAAAAACACTACTTCCAAAAATCATCTACATATACAAACTCTTATTCTACTGTTTCCCCATTTCCTTCCTTCTACTTCCCAACAATTTATTTCCATTAATACATGGATTTTTGTTAAGTCATTACAGAGAGAAGAAATCAACACAGATTGTATTTTTCTGTAAACAGTAAAGCTATATAAGAAAATTATTTCAGAACTAAAAGTGCAAAAATAAAGCTTTCAATTGATTAAGTAAAACAAGACCGACAGGCCTTCTGGAATGTATTAAGTATCATGAAAACTACCTGTGAAAATGTCTATCTAAACCAATTCTAAAACTACCTGCTAAGAAGTTTGAGTTCACTGGAAGTAGTCCACTCACTCTGTTTTTCAAATGACTGATTTTCAAATCTAATCTAATTATCATTCAAGATAAAATGTTAGTTTTAAACACCCTGATGACAAATTCTATAATTAGAAAATTTCTAGCAATTTGTTAGTAAGTTTCTATGCCAAGGCAACTGCATACATCTGAGTCTGGCATGAAGTTTATAAATAAGAACCGAATCACAAGAGCTAATTGCACCCATGATTCACTCTAAGGCCAACAGTTACAAGTATTTTTTAAACCTTCAAAGCTGAAATTATAACTAATCATTTGTTATTGCTCTTTCATTTTGGCAACAACATCAAATTCATTATAATCTGCATTTTGTCAACTTAACACATTAGCACCCTCAAAAAAATCAAGGAAAGTTTTAATCCATTTCACCTGATGTAGTTTTGAGTAAAAGTGACAACCATGCCTACATGCTGTTATGGACCTGGGACTAGTACAAGTCCAGTATCTGATCTCCCTTAAAATCCTCCTTCATGAAAGTCAGCAAAACACACAGGAGAAATACACAGCAGCTCTTTCAAACATTTTATTAACTGCTAATAATGTTCTAGGAGGGTCAAATGCAAGCAAAGTAGTCAAAAGTTACACGACAAGCATACTGTACTCCTGTACTTTGCGCATATCATACAATGCACAATTAATATTTGGGTAATTCACTGAATAGCTTAATAAAAAGTGCTAGTATGCAACAAACCTAGTGCAAAGGAACTTCCAGCCACCACAGATAAACCATTCTAAGCCTCTCTTTCTTTGAGAAATTCTGGCTCTTGGTAGAGTGTGGTAATCACTCTCATCATTTTCAAAGCCTTCTTCTGACATCATTAGCGGCATTTCATCCAAATGAGAGGACTCATCTTCCACTTGGTACCTGGCAAGATGAAATAAGAACAGTACATCAATAACCAACATTTTTTTTATTACCAGGAATCTCATAAAGTAACAAAAGGTAATTTTTACTACATGGAATTTTATTAGAGATGTTTTCAATCCAAGTATCTTGTGCACTTGTCCTAATGTATCATCAAGAACTTTCAATTTGTTAAAAATGGGTAATACAGCAAAAAGGCTTGCAATTATCCAGCCCTTGACATAAATCATTACAGAGAAATTCCTGTTTGATATAGAATTTGTACATACAGAGCTGCAACATCATACTTTCAAAGGACTCTTTGCAAGATTTTCTTAGAATTTGTTTTGTGTCATGGTCTAACACAGCAGGCACCTAAGCACCATACAGCTATTTGTTCATCTCACCCTCCCTACCCCCATCCCCAGCACGGGGGAGAGAATCAGGGGAAAAAAAAAGAGTAAAAGCTCATGGGTTGAGATAAAGAGAGTTTGGTAGGACAGAAAAGGAAGAGAAATAATAATAATGATAACACTACTAATAATACTATGTACAAACAAGTGATGCACAACACAATTGCTCACCACCCGCTGACCAATGCCCAGCCCAGCCCCAAGCAACAGTCCCCCACCCCACCCAGCCACCCCATATTAATTGTTCAGCATGATGCCATATGGTATGGAATATCCCTTTGGCCAGTCTGGGTCGGCTGTCCTGGGTCTGTCCCCTCCCAGCTTCTTGTGCACCCCCAGACTCCTCGCTGGCAGCGTAGCACAAGAAGCTGAAAAGCTCTTGACTGCATTGCTCTGTAACAACTGAAACATCATCATGTTATTAACGTTATTCTCATCCTAAATCCAAAACACAGCACCATACCAGCTACTAGGAGGAAAATTAACTCTACCCTACTTGAAACCAGGACACCTGGCAAAGTTTGTAGCAGATGCAAATAACGTGAGCTTTCACAGAAACAAACTTCGTATTTCCACTGAGCTTCAGCCTACTTTCCTGTTATACTTGCGTCTGCTCCTGCCTGTGCAGACCTCTGAGTCACAACTTCTACGCAACTCATCAGTATATTAGTTTTTGTTAGTAAAACATTAGTTACTTTTATAATTCTACATAGAAATATTCAGCAGGTTAAAACACTTTCCTATGGGACCTATGAAACACTAGGCTAACAATGGTCCTTCCCTCTCCAGAAAGCATTTACCACTTCAATTTTACACTTGTGGAATGCCTCTTATAGCCAGATAAAACACCTGAATATTTGATAAGAAAATTCCCCCAAGTGCTTGAAAATTGAGTAGCTTCTTCACTTTCAGTGCCTTAATGGTACAAAAATATGAAAGAACCGAACTATTACTCAGGTTTCCTGTCACAGACTATTCAGAGAACAAATAAGGATATCAACTGGAAAAAAATTTTTGAAAAGAATTAGAGTCAAGCAAAGATATCTATTTGTATGCAGTAACAAACACAATAACCCTAATGGATGTTAATACAAATGCATGATACAGAAAATCATCCTAGATCTGACCTAAATAGTTAGAAAAGCTGGCTGCATCAATGCTTAAAAAGATAAAAAACAAATATTAAACCCAACAGATGCAAAAAAAATATATCAATAGTCAAGTAATAGTTTTTCTATAATTGTAGTTAAGCAGTCTTTAAATAAGCCCAGTTGATGAAAAAGTATCTGATTAGAATAAAGAGATTCTGCATGTGTATTTTATTCTTTAATTCTCAAACACTGCAGTTTGGAAGTCTAGAAGACTCTCGTCATTCTATTCTTTATGTAATCTAAAACTGATCTCTTGAATTTATTCTTGCATTAGGAGTAGCGAATGATGATTTTAAGAGCTCAGAAAAAAACTTTTTTGTTTGAGTCACAAAAGAAGTGTTTGGCAAATGTGAAGCTTCAAAATTGCTGATTTTTTGTGTGAAAGCGGTACTTCATCTTTTGGAATATGCATACAAGGACTGTCTCATTTCCCCCCCCCAGCAACCTAAACTCAATCTTTGTATAACAACAGTAATTAACAAAACGCAAATAAACCATTCATTGGTGTATTTGTACACATTAAAAAAAAAAAAGTAACGTAAGTTCTAAACATCTGAATATACAGTAGGGCTATATCCACATCAATAAACTGAATGAATGTTCCCAACCATTACAAACAACAAAGCAGCCTGTAGCAGGATGACTCCTTGCTAAAGGAGTTCAAAGGGAATCATCCCTAGACTGCTCCAACTGCCAAGCTGTACCTGGGGACTGTCCAGGAAGAGCAAGTGTTGCAACAGCCCAAATTCATGCCAGGATACATGCTACCAGTTTAGAAGTAGTGAATTCCAGTACCTGGGAACATCTACAGTGTAACATGAATTTATAGAGCTGTACAGAATAAAAAACACTTCTCACAACTGAGGAATTCAGTCCATTCTCTCACCTGCTGGGTATGCTGGTATGTTCAGTACACATCTTTGACTAAGCAGTAAGGTCACAGTTTTATATGAAACAAGCAAGGTCCCAAAAGTAAATTTTTACAACACAGATGGAGAAAACACTTGAACTGAGCAACAGGCAGGCTGACTTGGTTGCCATCACGGAGACATGGTGGGACCACTCTCATGACTGGAGTGCTGCAATGACTGGCTGTAGGCTCTTCAGAAGGCCCAGGCAGCATGGAAGTGGTGTGGCTCTCTGTATTAGACAGTTTGGATGTTGTGGAACTCGAGACTGGGAATAACAAGGCTGAGTCCCTGTGGGTTAGGATCAGTGGGAAGGTCAACAAGGCAAGCATCCTGGTGGGGGTCTGTTACAGAAGGCCAAACCAGGATGAGGAGACAGATGAGGAGTTCTACAGGCAGCTGGCAGAAGTCACAAAATTGTCACCACTTGTTACCTTGGGAGACTTCAACTTCCCAGACATAAGCTAGAAATACAATACAGCTCAGAGGAAGAAGTCTAGGAGGTTTTTAGAGAGCGTGGAAGACAGCTTCCTGACACAGCTGGTTAGTGAGCCTACCAGGGGAGGTGCCCCGCTAGACCTTCTGTTCACAGAGAAGGGCTGGTGGGAGATGCGGTGGTTGGAAACTGTCTTGGGCAGAGTGACCATGAAATGGCAGAGTTTTCTATTCTTGGCAAAGTCAGGTGGGGGACCAGTAAAACCGCTGTCTTGGACTTCTGGAGGGCAGACTTTGAGCTGTTCAGGACACTGGCTGGTAGAGTCCCTTGGGAGGCAGTTCTGAAGGGCAGAGAAGTCCCAGAACCAGAAAGTTGAAATATGCAGTCGAAAATGCTTTCAGAAAAGACATCAACACTACCCTCTTCAAAAGTATTAAAATACAGTTTAAAACAAACATGACAAAACAGAACTTTACTGACCATGTTATTTGCAAAAAGGTGCATATGATGTCTAGTATGATATGGCAGTCTGACAATACTTCTTCCCTTCTCATTACTGTAAATGGTCATCAAGAAAAAGAGAACACTATACAAATTACCTTCTTAAAACAAGGCAGTTATTACAGGTTACAACGTATATTACACAAAATTGTATGGATTACTCTCAAACTAAGCTAATTTTAACACTCAAACCTTACACACTTGACAATAAAATATCTGCTTTAAAAAAGACATTATGCTGAGTTTCAGTAAAAGACAAGCCTGTGTTTAAACAGATTCACATTCAATGCTTTTATAATCTCTCCTGGTTGAATTTGCAAATTACATTATCACAGTTACGTGCTTTAATACAGAGCTTTCTTTTTCATTGTATTTTGCTTTTAGACATCTGAACAATTAATAGTGTATTTGTAACACCATCCAGTGAAATCACAATCTGCCAGCCACACTGGAGCATGCAGCAACATTCTGGAGCATTAGAGAGACCCTTTTTACTTCTATATAAAGTTGAACAAGTGTCTGACTTGGAAAATAATTTACTTTACACACAAAGGTAACAAAGCAAACATGGTTAAAAGTTATTTCTTGACAGAACACGTTAATGCAAGAGAATTAAGGGAAACAGACTTGGCTGAGAAATAAATTCACAGATCTATTTAATATTTAATACTACTCTAAATGTGGTAATATTTGTGGAGTACATCAATGTCCTAATCATAAAGTCATTTTTGCCATTATAAACATTTTTTCACAATTATCTCATTTTGCACTTTTAAATATGGAGCTTCACCAAGTAGGGAATGTAATGAGCATAAGCACCATCATGTTTAGTAATCCTGACTTCAAAATACAGCCTCTGAACTGGCAAGCAATTTATTCTGTTTCAAAAGCAATTTTGCTATTGTGTTAGAAAATTGTGCTTCAGTATTTAAAAACAATAGTATAATGAATAATGTATTTTTCATAACTAGGAAGAGGACAAAAATCGTTATGTCTTTGTTATCTAGTATTTTTCCACACTTAATTGCTTGAAGTGCTGATTTGCTTTGAGTGACAAATCAATTGAGTATAATCCTAGAAACTTTTATTAAAATAGAGGAGCACTGAAAGCAACATGAATAAAGAAGCCAGAGAAAAGACATCAAAACTCTCAGCATGGAGGCTACTAAATCAGGTATGAAGACAGCCATCTTGACAGAAATATGGTTTCCTAAGAAAACAAGGAACATTAATATTAAACAATCACAGAATAGTTTGAGTTAGAAGAGACCTTAAAGGTCATCTAATTCCAAATCCCCCACCATAGTCAGGGACACCTTACATTAGACCAGGTTGCTCAAAGCCTGGTCCAACCCAGCCTTAAACACTTCAAAGGATGGGGCATCCACAAGTTCTGTGGGCAACCTGTTCCAGTGCCTCACCATCCTCTGAGTGAAGAATTCCTTCCTTATATCTAAGTCTACCCTCCTTTAGCTTAAAGCCATTACTCCTTGTCCTATCCCTGACAAAGCAGCTCTCCAGCTTTCTTGTAGGTCCCCTTTAGGTACTGAAAGGCTGCTATCAGGTCTCCCTGCAACCTTCTCTTTTCCAGGCTGAACAACCCCAAGTCCCTCAGGCTGTCTTTATTGGAAAGGTGCTCCAGCACCTTGATCATCTTGATGGCCCTCCTCTGGACTTGTTCTAATAGGTCCATGTCCTTCTTGTGCTGGGGGCCCCAGAGCTGAATGCAGGACTCCAGGTAGGATCTCATGAGAGCAGAGTAGAAGGGGAGAATCACCTCCCTTGACCTGCTGGCCAAGTTTCTTAAGATGCAACCCAGGACATGGTTGGCTTTCTGGGCTGCAAGCACAAATTGCTGGATGATGTCAAGCTGCTCATACCGCAACACCTCCCAGGTCCTTTTCCTAAGGGCTGTTCTCAATCCATTCTCCACCCAGCCTCTATTCGTGCTTGGGATTGCCCTGAACAGGATGCAGGTACCTTGCGCTTGGTTTTGTCTAACTTCATGAAGTTCGCACAGGCCCACCTCTCAAGCCTGTCCAGGTCCCTCTGAATGGCATCCCTTCCCTCCAGCATGTCAGCTGCACACAGCTTGGTGTCATTGGCAAACATGCTGAGAGTGCACTCAATCTCACTGTCCATGTTAACAACAAAGACGTTAGACAATACCAGTCGCAATATCAACCCCCAGGGAACACCACTCATCACTGATCTCCACTTGGACATTGAGCCTTTAACCACAACTATTTGAGTGTGACCATGCAGCCAATTCCTTACCCACAAGGTGGTCCATCCATCAAACTCACTTCTCTCCAATTTAGAAACAATGCAGGATATGCTTGTGCACAAATGCTTTGCATAACCAGGTAGATTACCTCAGTTGTTTATCTACCCATGCTGTAACCCCATCTGAGAAATCCACCACCAGATTGTCAAGCATGATCTGCCCTTAGTGCAACTGTGCTGGCTGGCACCAATCACCTCCTTATTTTCCATGTGCCTTAGCAGAGTTTCCAGGAGGATCTGCTCCAGGATCTTGCTAGGCACAGAGGTGAGACTGACTGCCCTGTACTTCCCCAGGTCTTACTTTTTCCCTTTAGAAATGTGTTTTTTCTTCCCTTCTTCCAGTCACTGGGAACTTCAGACTGCCACAACTTATCAAATATGATAAACAGTGGCTCAGCAACCTCATCTGCCAGATCCCTCAGGACCTGCGGGTACATCTTATCAAGTCCCATGGACTTGTGCACCTTCAGGTTCCTTAGATGATCTCAAACCTTATCTTCTCCTACAGTGGGCAGTTCTTCAGTCCCCCCAGTCCCTGCCTTTGCCTTCTGGGACTTGGGCTATGTGGCTAGAGCTCTTGCTGGTGAAGGCTGACGCAAAAAAAGTCATTGAGAGCCTCAGCCTTCTCTGTATCCCAGGTAACGAGGTCTCCCATTTTCTTACAGAGAAGGCCCACAATTTCCCTAGTCTTCCTTTTATCACTGACATACCTATAGAAGCCTTTCTTGTTGCCCCTGGTGTCCTTGACAAAGTTTAACTCTAACAGGGCTTTAAGCTTCCCTGGCTGCTCAATGTCTCTGCATCCCTCCTAGGCTGTTTCTGCTTTCACCCTCTGTAGGCCTCCTTTTTCTGTCTGATTTTGGCCAGGAGCTCCTTGTTCATGCTGACCTCCTGGTATTGTTGCCTGACTTCCTCTTTGTTGGGATGCATCGCTCCAGAGGTTGGCGGAGGTGATCCTCGAGTATTAACCAGCTTTCTTGGGCCTCTCTTCCCTCCAGGGTTTTGTCCCATGGTACTCAACCAAGCAGATCCCTGAATAGGGCAGTCTGCTCTCCTGAAGCAGAATCAGGGTAGTGAGCATGCTGTTCTCCCTCCTCACAGCCTTTTGGATCCCAAACTGCACCGTTTCATGGTCACTGCAGCCAAGGCTGCCCTTGAGTTTGATATTCTCCAACTGCCCATCTCTATTGGTGAGAACGAGGTCCAGCATAGCTCATTGGGAGCTGCTTGCCAGAGCAGATGTGGATGCAGCGTTATATGTATCCCATAACTGTTAATGGAAACTATTTGGATTCATTTAATTCATTAAATCTAGTCTGGCTACTTATTTAGATGCCTAGTTAATTTTCATTTTCTACAAGCTTACTGTTAGTCTAACAGAGCAACATTCCTCTGATTCAAACATCCAAAAAAGTAGGAAAGTGCAAGGCAATCATTGATGTCTATTTATCTGGTTCAACTCACCTGACAATGAAGCACTGGACATTTGGCTCAATCCCTGCTGCTGCCAGGCACAGGACTCCCTCTGCTTCTGGACACTGGAAGGGGTAGGCAGCACGATCTGTCTCAGCCCTATCCTGCTCTACTTCTAGTAATTCCTCCAAGGTTTAACCTACATGAACACCTCCTCAGTCCAAAAATAAAGCACGAATTTTCAAACTGAGGCAGTGCAATAAGAGAAATAATGAAGAAAGGGGCAGACCCATTTATATTAAGAGCAGGAATTATTTCTTAGGGGAGAAACCAAAAAAGCTACAGCTCTTGTAGTCTGCGTTTTTTATTGACAATCCCACAAAAAAAAAAAATGAAATGTTCCACAGCAGCAAGAAAAGTTGTATTAAATCTATATTCATCCATAAGCATGCAACTTATTTTTATATAACTGTTCCTTTCATTCAAACTCCTAATGTAGCAAATAAATCATTTTACGGAGACAAGTCACATGAGAACAATCAAATTATAAATACCTTTTTTCCCCAAATATTATTCTGCCCTTCAAAAGACTGGAAATTACCTTTTTCCCTGTAATTTCAAACATCTCTATGACTTACAAAGCAGGAAGTTTGGTTGAATTACAGAGCAATCACCTTGTTCCTAGGTTATAAAAGAAGTGGACAACAGATAAGCCTTCTACAGGTAAACGCATAGAATTTGAAGAATTTCCTTTAACCTTTTCCCCCAAAAACACAGAAAAAACAGCTTGCTGCTTTGCTTTTGTTTAGCTGTAGTTGTGCCTGCAATGCAAATGCACACCTAATCAGTATCAATTCCGAAGTCTCTGAACTCTGAAAGTCCTGGCCCAACTATACACACACAGAGAAAACAATTCTGCTACGAATTCATATACGCCATCAGGGACAGGCCTGTTAGAGGCCTCCATATGGAAGACAACACTAACTGAAGTAGTGTGATTATAAATCAGATTACACTTTTGGACAGCTTTTATGGAAGCTAAAGATTTGTAGAACTAAGTCTCTGTACTGAGTTTCAACCGATAACTTTGCTTTTACGTCCTTACATCGCCAAATCTTTAAAAGCCTATTACAACACTCCTATCATAGTGCACATTTGTCAACAGAGCAACAAAATAGAAAAAAAAAAAGGAATTTTACTGTATGTAAGTTTACAACTGAGTTTGTCACTGAAACAAACAACGTTTACTGAAATAGACAAACTATTTCAAGGTACCCTCAGCCTTTCACAAGCAATGCAGAGGGAGATTCTGGAAAAACGTAAGGCACCATTTTTGATCAACCCTATAATAATTTTCTCTTCCCCAGCACTCACCTCTTTGCCAGAGCTATAAATGGAAGAAAAATTCAGAGGATCTGCATAAGAAAGCTGTCGTGAAAAACGCCACCATTCCTTACTCCCCTTTCCTCACCTTACAAAGCACAACACACCTTAATGGAACATCTTTTTCAGTCCGTGACAGGAAGAGCGGATCTCTATTCATACACAGCAGACCTGAGGAAACATCTGCATTCACTAGAACCCTATTTTTAATTAGCAGGGAACATCACTGGTCACAACAACAGGGCCATTTTATCACTGTTACTGGGTATTGTTATTGATACTGCAGCTCAATCAATTGCTTTTTCTCCCCTCAGAGATCCAAACGCCTGCCCAAAGAACACAAATGCCTGTATTTGACATAAAAAAAAAAAAAAAAAAAAAAACAAAAACAAAAACAGGAAGGCATGCAAATATAGGGTAAAAATACAGCTTAAACACAATCAACCTGAAAATATATTTGAAGTTCACTGCACACTGATATACGTGCTCACTGAAAAAACTAGCATCATCTGCAATAGCAGTCTGAACTTCAGTGGTGCAAGTTCAGAAACACTTTTGTGCCTAGAAATAAGTGTTTCAGATCAAGATTCAGATTATTCTAATAATCATGCTCAAGATTACAACTGCTTGTCTATAAAGAATATCTTGGTGTGTAAAGAGTAACTAGACTAAACTTAAAAGGCCGATCTTTTCCGAATACATAATTATAAGTAATATCAAGTCAAAGAACTACAACTTATTATGAAAATCACTTAGAGTTACTATGCTGTCAAAATGTACTTTTGCAGGTAAAGTACAGCAAACCATTTCCTGAGTATGACACAAATACAAGTGTCTTTCTATGTAAAAATACAGTTGATATCGTGAGCAGCTCTGCATGTACGTAATTTGGTTACCCGCATGATTAAAATCAAAGACTGCTCTGAAAAGTAAAAGGCACAGAGACTAAGATAACATATGACAAAATACACCATGTAAAAGCTCTGAAAGCAGTAACATATGGCAAGGCCATTCTTTAGGAGTTATACATCACACCACTTTGACCTTTTTCCCAGACAAAAATATCAGAATCTAAACCTGTACTAAATCTTACAGGTACCAGCCCCAAAAGGTAATGTTAGCCTAAGTCTCAAGTCTTCAGAAAGCAGAGTAACACTCAATCCAGGAATGTATATATGTGAGCAATGAACATAGGACAAACCGAGAAGAAAGTTTTAAAAAATTCACTGCTAAAAACTGTTTGACATAAATTGAGAGAGCCTTGAAAATGCAGACCTAACAAGTATGGTAAAAATATAACATCCCAAATGTGAAGGTGCCAACCAGACAGCCCTGTTGAAAGATCTAGAATTAAGAGAGAGCATCTAAGGGATGCAGACTAAAAATGACTCAGTGACACCATTCCTAACAACAACAGTAAATCTCTGACCAAAAACATAACTAAAGGAAGGCTAATGACAAAGGACAGCACACCCTGCAAAAGAACGGCTGATTTTTCTTTTATATGAAATTTTGCTTTGCAAAAAGAGGCAAACACTTCGAATTTCAAGTGAAATCAGTAAAAATCACTGGGACAATAGTTTTCCTGTAGAACGAACGTACAGGACAGATCTATTTTATAAGAATGTTTTAACAGTACTAGATGATCTTTAAGGGTCCTTTCCAAACCATTCAGTGATTCTCCTAACTACAATCCTGCAGAGATTTCTTTGCACTATTTTTAATCTTTTCTCCCTTATGTTTAAAAACGTGTATTTGATGTAAATGTGCATTGCATTTAATGTATCAGCATAACATATAGCTTTATGTTTTATTCCTCAACATACAAGGAATATAAGTTTTGTCTTTTCATACAGTTTATGATACTTTTAGTATTTATCAGGTGAACCTACATTTGTAATTTGTGGTATCACAGAAAATACCAATACGCCTTGCTTTGAGTTGCTATCTCAAGCAAAAATACTGACCTACAGAAAATCTGGTTAGACTAATCTGAAATTTACTTAAGTCACAGGTTCCATCTGCCTGTCACTGAGGGGAAAAAACAAACAAACAAACAAACAAAACACACACAAGACAGTGGCTCCCATTTAAACAAAGTACCTTAAGATGATGATAGGAGCTTTCTCCATGAGTAAGCTCAAGTATGTCAGCGCACATGCAGACAACTAACAACCAGTACCTTACTCATTCCCACATTACATTCCCACAGTTGTTCAACTTTAAGGAGCTTCTGTGACCATATCTTGAGTAAATGGTTAACAACGCTATTTTGACATGAAAAAAGTCGTAAAACAGTGCTTATGTTCCCCCACTAAACAATTATTGCTTTTGGCAAAGAAACAGATGCTTAAAGAAGTTACTGATACTTTCTAACAGTAGTTTCAACGCAAATACTAAGAAGTAAATTTACTTTGGTCTTGGAACTGCTTTCTCACAGAAGCTATGCTAATTTGAATTTTAATGTATAGATTATAAAGTAAACTTTTAGTTTCAGTCATTTTCAAAATCAGGATGAAATAAGCAGACATGTTCAACTAATACACGAGGTAGAAGAGCATACTGAAAAGCAACCTCTGAAAAATCAGTATCTACCCAAAGACTCTATGAACTTTTATTCCAAACATTCACAAGTATTCAGAAAAAGAGTATCATAACAACTAACAAAAAAAAAATAAAAAATGAAAGTACCACCAAGTATCACTTGCATACACTCATTCAACAGATGAACTCAGATATACATTGATGTTTGGTGTTTTTAATGATCATGGATGTTTTGCAAGGCTTTCCAGACCCAGTTACAGCCAAATAAGTCACGAGCTCTCTGTGAACACCATTCTACAAGAGAACCTACATCTTATTACCTCTGATCTATGCATGGCATCAACAAATAACATTTTGGGTTGTTTGTTCAAGTTTTTAATCTTAATAATTACACCTGAAATAAAGAGACCAGCAAATATTTTTGTCACTGCAATACAAAATACTACCTGAACTACAAAAACCACATTGGAGTTCAGAACTAGAGCATGTCATTCTAATGAAGAGAAACAACTGGGAGGAAACAGCAACTACCAGAGTAGTTCAACAAAGCTCACTTCAGACAGCAGCAAAAATTAAATAAGTCCCAGAATCACTGTACATACATCAAGTATTATCTGTTGGCATTTGCTTGTCTCTATCTTTAGTTAATTCCCCGTGAAACCTAGCCAAACACCTTAGGAAATCTTAAACAAAAGGACTGCAAGATCACTGGGAGTGACTTCCATATAAATGAAAAAATATAATAACAGCAATCCTGTAATATATCATCTTTGTTTCTATGTACTATTCAAATTTGACATTTGTATGTATAAGGGAAGTATGTGGACTCAGTGAACGCAACATGAAATAAGCTACAAACCACCAGTCATTGAGCAACAAGTATCCCACATTTACCCGTGCAAAGGAAACTTCAGCCTGTTATTTTATTCTATTTTAATTCTCACACGATTGTTTTATATGCTAATGGCGTACAAGACTGGCAATTAAACATAGGGCAACTCAGTTTTTAAGAAACTGCTATCAGCGAGGAAATTGACAAGCCAACAGCAGAGGTGTTCCACAGCTTGCTTTACCACAGCCACCTGATATACCTCCATTCATAAGCATAAAGTCATTCGTAAGTACACCGCCATGACCCTTACTACACTTAATTATGTGAGAAGATTCCTTCCAGTGAATGAATATTATTCATGACACAAGCATACCTCTGTGAATACCTAGAGCGCAAATGAATTTATGTAATATTGGACACAGCTGGTAAGACCTGATTTTCTGGTATCAGCTCAGGTGTCCCAACACCTTAACACTATTAGTAGACCAAATAGAGGTATTCACTGACAGTAACAAGTGCAGGACACCTGAACAAACTCAGTAACTTGCTTACAGACCACTGCTGAACTCAGTCCCTTATCTGCTTCAAAATTCTACCAAGCTTCTTGGTTTGCTTACATTACATCACACATGAGCAACAGCCATTACGCATTTACATTTCTTTCTCTGTTTGGCCAATAATTACTCTGGGTCTCCTGATGATACTAAACTAACATATGAGAACAAGTGTGTCAGTCTCACTGCACATTTACAGTGATCGTGGAAATTCTCTGGTCCTCTTTTCCCTTTGTGGCATAAACATTTTTCCAGTAAATAATAGATACTTTGTGCTGAAGAACAAAGTGTTGAAACAAGTGTGCAGAGAGTTTACTCAGCTGGGCATCTGAGCTCCACCACAGCTGCTCTCTCATTCCCCCTCATCAAAGAAAATGAGGAGAAAATATGATGAAAGGGGCACAAGGGTTGCTCAATGGAGGCTGCGGTCAGCCCCTAACACTTCATCGCCACCGCTCCTTCACGGTCCCTCTCTGCCCCTGCTCCACATGGGGTCCCTCCCACGGGATGCCATCCTTCCTGAACTGAACTGAGCCTGCAAGGGCTGCCCACAAGCAGCAGCTTTTCACTGCTCCCACACAGCTCCATACCACAGGGTCCATCCATCCCCCAGGAGCAAACTGCTCCAGCACGGGTCCCCCACGGGTGGGCGGCAGCTCCCCCCAGACCCCCTGCTCCTGCGTGGGCTCCTCTCCACGGGCTGCAGCTCCGGCCTGGGGCCTGCTCCTGCGGGGGCTCTCCATGGGCCGCAGCCTCCTCCAGGCCACATCCACCTGCTCCACCGGGGGCTCCTCCACCCATGGGGGGGCTGCAGCGTGGAGATCTGCTCCATGTGGGACCCATGGGCTGCAGGGGGACAGCCTGCTCCACCAGGGGCCTCTCCCTGCACAGGCTGCAGGGGAACCGCTGCTGCCTGCCTGGAGCACCTTCTGCTGCACTGACCTTGTCTGCAGGGTTGTTTCACATTCCTCTCTCTCCCAGCTGATGTTTTGTAGCATTTGTTTTCTTTTCTTAAATCTGCTTTCACAGAGGCACAAGCAACATGGCTTATTGGCTCAGCTCTGGCCAGCAGTACATCCCTTTGGAGCTGCCTAGAACTGGCCCTTATCTGACATGGGGCAGCTCCTGGATTCTTCACAGAGGCCATCCTGCAGGCCCCCGCTACCAAAACCTTGCCACATAAACCCACTACAAAGTGGCACACCATCACTTTCTCCAAGCTTTCTGTAACTATTAAATTCAAATATATTGCATAATAGTGCGATTATTAGTAACTGGAATACAAACTTTTAATTCAAAATGGATTTCCCTGGTTTCTAACAGTGGAACATAATCAGTTCTCTGTCCAATCTTACACAGCATCATACAGTCTCACATGTATAGCATCACAAAGTTTCTTTAGGTGTCTGGGGAAAACACGTTCCAGCTTTACAGTACGTGATAACAGTCAGTCAAAGTAAGTCCAAACACAATGACAAAACCTTTGTCCTTACAGCAGGAATACCTACAGCGACAGAGGCAGACTTCCACAGACTGGTTAGCTCAAGCAAAAGAAATTGTCCTGCAAAGTAGCTTTGAGGCTGTGAAAGGTTAGCAACTGTTATGTTGCATTATCTGAAGTTGCCAGTAGCAGGGCAACAAATTCAAGTTAAAAACCACTACCATGCTGCAGTTCCGAATCTGTGTATAAGCTTTCAAAAGAGGCGATTTTCAAAATGTGAATTCTTTGCTGAAGAAACAAACAAATCATGGAAAGTCAAAGATTCCTGAGAGCCCAGAAAGCAAGGCTTCTTAAAAGTGTATGGTAAAGATACAAGTTAGAAAAGTAGGATGAACATACATGCATAAAGGCTTAGGATATGTAGTCCAACTATAATTTTAAGTCATGATTTACGAGTTGTACCTGAACTAACGTGCCTTGCTCTATTTCCTCTTTGTCTTTACACAAGTCACCTGCAGTAGAATCTAGACAAGCATTTTTTTATTAATATTTTTTAAAAAACAGGTCCATGACAACACCTTCCGAAGCACACAGCAGGTGCTCTAAAATCCAGGCCATGGTATTATTGAAGGATAATGATCAACCTAACCAACTCACCTTAAAACATATACAAAATTAAGTAACTAAAATGAGTAAGAGTACATGGCCTTTCTCCCTCTGGGCACAAATTTTAACCAAGTGATCAAAATAATCAGAAGTAATAAATGTACCTGTTAGCTTTTAAATGTTTTATGAGCCTACAAGTAGTTGAACAGAACTAATTAAAACCATAAAAAAAATCATTTGTGTGGAGGACTGATAAAATAAATACATATTATTTGTACTTGAAAAGCATACAGATTATAAGAGACTGTAACTCTGAAAGACGTAACAAACTACAAGGAATTCAATCCATAAACTTTGAAGGGAAGTGTTGATGTAATAAGACAGAAGGTAAGAAGCAGATCTATAATGAATCAGTATTTTTTGCTGGATCTTACAGCTTCCCAAATCTGTTCATACATCCAGGTTTAAACAGTTTGTATAAATAACTGCAATTATTGCCTGAAAACATACCTTCCACAAACCTATGTACTCACTTGACTTATGAACTTGGCCCACATCTATATACGTATATTCATATAGCACTTTTCAAGTTACCAAAACTGGCTCCTGGATAACCTACAACAGAATCATCTGATACCTTTGACAGACTAAGGGTTTGGCTATATAACCCTTCCCTTCCTCTTCCAAAGGTGAACACCTACTGAAAGGCTTATAGATCGCACGAAGAGCTTCCCTGCTTCAATTCTCTGAGAAATATGCATGATAATGATAACGTTACCCTACCTTAAAACAGAGGATAAGCCCATTACATATTGTGAGACGTTCAAATACTAGTGAAACAGGGAACACTACTACTGTAGACTGTCCTATAAGTTATTTTCTATGAACATTTGCAAGCTTCTCTATTAACTTATGCTCTGCACAGTCTTACACTACATTTTCTGCTAGGTACTCCATTTGGACAAAAAAAAGCTTTTTTAATTCACCATGGACTATTTGAATTAAAACAGCATCATCAACTATTCTGTGCTTAGGAAGTCCGTTTACTTTCATACATCACAGCTGCTCCCTCCAGTTCTTGTGCCCACAATTAGGGTCTTAAAACAAAAAATAAAAAAAAATAAAAAAACAAAAAAACAGTAAAAACAAGGGAAGGGAAAAGCAACTCAAACAGCTATAACCAGAACTGACATTGTAGGAGTGCTGCCAAAGGGACATATGAAGAAGTATGGGGGTAAAGTGTTTCCTTCCAGACAATGACGGCATTCCTTGAAGTCATGCAGAACAGCAAAGCAAAAAAAAAAAAAAAAAACAAACAAGAAAACCCCACTGACCCCTTGGCTGAAGACTTTGTTAGTAAAGCTTTGAACTGCCTTGCCCAAATTGCTTGACCCCTCTCCCCCCAAAAAAAACAGGGCGCATTTTAAGCACCCCGGGGTCAGTCCTGACACTCAGGCAATCCCCAGCTCCACGCACCGCGGCGCAGCAGCCGCCCCGCATCGCGCTGGGAGCGGCGGCTGCCCGGGCACCGGGGGCCGCGGAGCCCCCCGGGGCCGGGCAGGCGGAGGCCGGAGCCGCCCGGCCGGGAGCAGCGCCCGCCGCGCCGCACCGCACGGCTCAGCCCAGCCCAGCCCCGCTCCCCACCGCCGGGTCGAGGCAGCTCCGCGGGGACGAGGAGAGCGGCGGGGGACGGGCTGGGACCGCCACCACCTCCACCACCCCTCGGGGGCCGCCGCCGTGCCCTGCCCTGCCCTGCCCGGCCCTGCCTGTCCCGTCCCGGCCGCGCCGTGCCCGTACCTGCTGTGCCTCCGCGCGGCCGAGGCGCTGCTGTAATAGGCCGGCCGGCGCGGGGCGCGGCGCGGCACCGGCTGCAGCGGGATCTGGTCCGCCATCTTGGGGCGCCCCGCCGCCGCCGCCACCGCCGCGCCGGGTGCGGCCCGGCCCTGACGTCACGGCGGCAGGAAGGCAGCGGCGGGGAGGGGCCCGCGGCATAAACAAGGGGGCGGGGGACGGGGACGGGGATGGGGACAGGGGGCCGGCCCCTCAAGGAAATAAAATCGCTGGGGATGGGCAGTGGTGGTTTTCTGTCACCGAATAGGGGCGGGTGTGGCGAGGCGGAGGTGTTGGGAGGTGGAAACGGGAGTTGTGTAAAGTCAGGGGGGTAACGTAACAGCCTGTGGGGTGTCGTAAGGGAAAGGTCGATGCACAGGTCACCGGAGGAAAAAAAATATATATAAATAAATATTTGGCAGATTGTGAGTTCACAGACGTAGTGTAAGGTGTCATCGTTTGATATGAGATCGGATGCCAGAGGAGCAAAAGGCCTAACAGCATCACAAGTGCAGACTGCCTGCAAAAGGATAAAGAAAGGGGATAAATCCCTTTCTTAACGTAAATTCAACATTAACAAATAAATAAATAAGGGAAGAAAAAGGAAAATACATTTCTCCAATGGCAAAAGTCTTCAGCTATTTTACAGAATGCCAGGACCTATAGGCATTATTCACTAGACCAAGATCTTTGACAACGAATCTCTTGATCATGCAAATTACTTAAAGGTGGCAGTAAGTTTTCTAGGGTGCAGGGTTTTTTCCTTTTATCGCTTTGAAGATGCCAAATGGCAAAAAGATGTTAACGGTGCTGCTGAAGCCCTTAGTCTCCTGGTTTGAGACCTGAGGTGTGCGGTGTGGTAGCAGCAGCTCTGGCATCCAAGGACAACAGATGGGTGAAGGTTGCACTCCCCGATGCCAAACAATGTTGCTCGGGCTAGCCAGATATTTCAGACTGAAATGTTACCATACTAAAAAATATATTTTTACAGTACAAATACATGTGACCTGAAAAGCTGCATATCAAAATGTTGTGTAAAAAACTAAATGACAAGCTACATACCTCAAAGAACTGAACGGAGTAGGAGATATCTCAGCTGCAGTTTACAAAGGACATTAAAATCTGTGTAAATCATGCTATCTTGTGGGACAGGGCCAGCATATCAGCAACATGGCCCTCAGAAGTCTCTGGTGCTGTGCTTCCTCTCACAAGAATTCAGGTTATTCTGCAGGCAGCCCCACTACCAGTCACGTGGCATGGCTCTGATGTGGAAGCTGCCGTTGAGAGTCACAGAGCCCAGCACATCCTTGTCCCAAGAGATTTCCTACTGGCCTGGGATTATTCAAAAAAGGCAGAGGTGGTTTCTGAGTGTCTTTCTACCTTAGAACACAAGGGAATGGTCAGTATTGAGGCACCTTAGTACGCAGTGGATATTGTACAGCGGATAATATACTGAATGATGCTTCGATCTTATACAGTGAAGATCATAAAGCACTGGTAATGCTTAAGATCACTTGCCAAGTGCAAATATTTCTAAACAATGTTTTGACTTTAATATTTTAATTTAATATTTTGACTGTCAATATTTTGACACACTATATGGTTACTGGAGTCACCAACAGAACTAGAACACTCAAAGTTGTAGCAGGAGAGAAGGAGCAACAGTTGCACAGGATATGGAGGCACAGAGCTCACAGGAATGAATAAAAGAGCGTGTGTCAAGACTTTGTGTGTCAAGATTTTGGTGGGTATTTGAAGGATTACACTCAGAAACATCAAAAAGGGGGCAGAGATTTATCTAGCTCTGTAACTGCAATAAGCATTGTAAAGTTGACAGTAGTACACTGACAAAATTATAGAATTGTAATTTAGGTTGGAAGGGATGTCCAGATACCATCTAGATCAAGCCCCTGTTCAAAGAAGTCGAGTTTGATCTCGGGTTGCTCAAAGCCATGTTCAGTGGTATATTGAACACCTCTAGGACAGCAAAGCATTTCCATAACTTCTTTTGGTTAGCTGCTGTAGTGATAAACAAATTGTGATGATATCACCATTGTGATAAATTGCTGGTAAGTAATTAGAGAAGTTGACAGTTTTTAATAAACCAAAGGACAAAGAATTAAAAAAATTGAACATTTATCATTTTAAATGCACGCAATTTTGCTTATTTCAAATATATGTTTAAAACATGCTGTTGTGGTAGTGAAAACTATCTCAGCTTCTTGATCAAGCTTGATCACTGCTTTTCTGCATCAGTATTTTCATACAGTGCTAAAAGCTCCTCAGATCAGATACTTTGGTTGTGTGGCCTTTATCATCATTTAGTTCTGCCTCTAGATTTTCATGTGATCCTGTTTTATGGTGGTTGTTTTGTTATTTTTTGAGAAAAACATCTTAAAATTTATATAAAAAGTTGTGGTTTTTTTTTTGTTGTTGTTAGTTTGTTTTTTTAATGTGGAATTGAGACTTCAGCATATGATATCTAAGGACTTCACAAGATGTCCATAACAAACCTGCCTGCATTTTGAAAATAGTATCTCTATTTCTATTTAGAAATCCTAAAAGGTCACAGAATAAGCTTACTTCTGATCTGGATTTTTCTAGTCAGGCATCTCAGGCAGGTATTATTTTGCAGAATGAAAAAAAAAATCAGGAGAGAAATTCTTTTGTATGCATCATTAAGTACTGGCTAAATAACATTTATCACTTAAATATCATCATAACACCATTCTGAAATAAACTTTCACCCTTTCCATATTTCTTTTTTTGCATCTTTTTTTATGTATAACAATTGGCAGTAATTCAGAACCTATGATTTATGGATCTTGTGAACTCTCAATTTAACTAGAAATGAGCAGGTATGGAGACTGTTCTTCATTTGTTGCATGGATCTGCTACAGGTGCAAAATCTGTCTGTAACTAGTTCTGCCTGATGTCCCCAGAGGGCATTTTATAATAATTTATACTTTCGCTGCCATTCTACTTCTGCTGTAAATGTTCAAGGTTAAGTGCTCCCTCCCTCCTAATCCTCTGCATGTCTGGGCTAGGGCAGAGGGGAAGATGAAAGACAGTTTGAAGATAATTCATTTTACACTGTCATTCTCAGAGCCAAATGTTAAAATCAGTTACACTAACATAAATCTAAAATCATAAATCTAAAATCATAAATCTAAAATTTAATCATGTGCTACTAAAATCATGAATATAAAGCAAAAGTAATGAGTTTCAGGAAGGTTCATATAGAGTTATAAAAACAATCAAACAAACAAAAATATTATTTTTATACTAGGTATTTTCTCACCCCATCCTGCAAAGAACCTCAATATAGAACTTTTTGTCAGTGATGAACCAGCTCAGAATCTGCCTCCAAATTTTCAGGAAATTGCAGATTAGTCCAAGACATCTAGAGGCATAAAAAATCCCTGGCAAAACCTTAGCACAGCAACACAGAGTGCAGGAAAGAATCCTGTTGTCTTTATAGGAAGAGCCAAAGGCAGTAAGAAAGTTTAAACCAAATAATTTCTTACACAGAGTGAAGCAGGAGAATAAATACAAAAAAGAAGGAGCCAAAACAGTTACAATTATCAGTTTTAATAATTCTGATAGTGCTTCCATATCTTAAAGCCATATTATTAGGATGTAACAAAATTGTAGTCTTGCTATAGGAAAGAAAAATTTAGAGATACTGTTTTCTCTGAGAGGATCCTTGTTTTAAAAGATTACTGCAGACAATGAGGCCACAGGCAATGCCGCTACACAACAAAATCAATAAGTTTAGAATCACCAGCAAGTAAAAATAATCATAGAAAATATTACTGTACTATCAAACCAAACTCAGACACAATAGGTAATGGAAACAAAACACTACTTACTGTATTGCCTACATCACCACAAAACAGAAAATTCTATTTCTCTACATTGTATTTTTAATATTCACAGCATTCAGTGTTTGTCAATTAATTTGTGCTCCCAGCTGTTACATTTCTTTCAGACCTTTCTTCAAGGTCTTCTCTTTGGTAAATGTCAGCTCTCTGCAGCTCTGCAGGATTTACGGACTGCTAAATCTCTTCCTCCTTTTTAGCCCATCCTTACCAAACTGTGGGTCCCACAGCACAGGCTTCACACCAGCTGTGTGCCACCTCACCTGTGTTCTACACAATATTTCTATAAGAATAGAATGCCTGGAAAATCTCGTGACAATTAAAGCAGCAAAATTGTATATATGCTGTATTTTGGATTTTTCCAGAGCTATATCTTCCAGTTAGTAATAAGGCTGACTGAAAAGGTGTTTTCTCCAATTCACTGGGCAAGAGATGAGGCAAAAAAATAATAATAATAAAAAAAAATCCATCAAATCCTAGAGTACTTAAATCAAATTGTTTTGGAAATGTACACTTTGGTGACTTCTGATACAAGTATCAGTCATGTCTTTATTTAAGCTATTAATTGTTATTGTTGATAAACAAAAGAAGAAAACTAAAAATACAATTAATGTAAGTTAAACGTTTCTTCAATATACATCAAAAATCCAATAGCTTTTAATTTCTAGTCAGCTTCTGAGATAATCTTCCTCATCCTCATAATATATCCAAATTTAATGCATTTTTAAAAAATTATTTATTTATTTATTTATTTGTAACTGGACAAAAACAAACAAACAAACAAAAAAAACCACAAACTTTAGACTCAAAACTTTTTAGCTGGATTAGCAGCTTCTGATCTTGTAAAACCAGAGACTAGGCAATAAAATATTTCCATGATCTCTGGTGCAAATCAACAAGAAAACACACCAGCACTTTGAAAGGACACATTTTTTTTTTGAGTGTTCTCCGTGGATTTATTTTAACAAATTCCACACTGTTGATCTTTCAAATAAGTAAATACAGCTGCTTTAACTACTCCTTGAAACTGAAAGAAAACGCACCCATAGATTAATTACAAATCTTGTGTTGTTTCAGAGATTCTGAAAAGGTCATGGAAGGACAAACAAGGCCCAAGCGTAAACTTGAGTTGTGATAGATGGTATCAAACTCAGTGGATGTGATTTGCTTTTGCAGTTTCTGTTACAATAGTACCCAAAAGCTTTAAGTGGGATTAGGGGTCTTTGTTCTGAGAGCTATACATAAGAGGATAAAGAAAAAAAGTTCCTAGATGATATGTGACAAAATACTTAGTGTTTCGTATAGTATCTCTTTCAAAAATCAGAAATTAATTTCAATCTCCTCTTTCTCTGGCATCTTTTTGTGTCTGCCCCAGCCACCAGCTCAGGCTTGTAGCAAAATGGTTTCTCGTTTTCCTCAGGCCTACTTCTGGAACCTCTTTCCCCTCAGTCATTGTAGACAACAACAGGTCTGGCTACTAGTAAAACCTAGACATAATTTATTTGTATACTTATTTTACTCTAAGAAGCAGTTTGAATCTTGCAGATTTTCTTTGTATAGTATGTGTAAGACAGTTATCCACGTAATGGGAATGGCAGCTATGTTCAGATCAATTCAGCATGAGATGAAGAAATCACTTTCACAGCTCATCATTTTCAATTTCTTGTCTCCTCCTGTGTCCTTCCTCTAGCTTCTTCCTCAATATTGCATTGAACTTCAGTCTGTTCCTACTCAGCTCATTATCCTTCTCTTAGAGGTTGTTTTCCATTACTATTCAGAAGATAATTACAGTGGTTTTTGTCCGTTTGTATAATTTGCAAAGATTTTCCCATTCCTTGGGGAATGCCCTGTAAATGTACAAACAAACAAACAAACAAACAGAAAAAGTTTAATTGTTCTTTCTCATTACTAGAAGCAGTCAGCTTTCTTCAACAACACAAAATGAAACCAGAGTTGCCCTCAATAGTACTGGATGAAGAGCATCAGCTGTGGCCTCCAAAGTACCAGGATAAAGACTGATCAGTCTACAAACACAAATTACTTGCAGTTTGCAGTATCCTTTGCTGGTTTTAATTTAACCAAATCTGGAAGAACTGCTAGCCAAAGTCAGCATTTGTGAAAGCAGATAATGTTGTTGTGAAGAGCGTTAAGACTGAAAGGGAATATGTACTTTGTAAAGCAGACAAAATAGGTTATCCACACAAACTGGCAGTGATCACATCTATTGTTAGAAATGTGCATTGGTTAGAAATAAAGCATAGAGCCTGAAATACATTGAGACTGAAGTCACCAGGATCTTTCTTGGACTACAGAGGCATAGAGTCAGAGTCCGTGACGTTAGTAAGAATAATTATATAATCCAAATTCTAGTTACAAGATGCAGCAAGCCAACAGATGAAACAAGATTAAAACAAACAACTAAGGGAAGAGAAATAACTGGGAATTAAAACCAGTTACGTGAATTTATTTTGTATTTTGTATGCACAACTGTAGGGATGATAGGGGTAGCCAGCTTTGGCTTGCCATTTATCAGGCTTTTGCTAGAAAGAAATATTTTTGTAAAAAGTAGAAATCTTAGGGAGTTACTCTGGTCTAATAAGCTTCCTATTAAAAAAAAAATTAAAAAAAATCAAAACAACAATCCTTGTTATTAGCTATATCAATATTGCAAGATAGAATATTTTCTCTTGAATCTGAAGGTGAACATTAGTATGAGATTTATACGCTTATTTCTAGCTTTACAGATAGGTAGAAGAAATGTATCCTTGGGCCCTCTCTGAACAATGAATAACTTGGCCGTGGAGGTATATAAAAGATGGAGTTCAGAATGGGCCTGTGACCTTAGGCTTCAGCTCAACAAAGCATTCAGAAGATGCCTTAACCCCCCTAGAGTCTCTGAAATTTCAGCGAAAACACTATTTTCCCCTGAATGCTATCAGAGGGAATGAACTATGAAAGGAGAGAAAAATAAATGTGATCCCACCTGGTCTAGTGGAAGGTGTCCCTGTCCATGGCAGAGGGTTTGGAACTAGATGAGCTTTAAGGTCGCTTCCAACTAAAATAATCCTATGATTTTATGCTTTTGTGGTTTGAAATTCAGTTTCTCCTCAGTCATCCTGGTCAGCTTCTTGCTTCCTTACAACGTGGAGCCTTTGTTCTGATGTCTTCGCTCCTTTGCTGCAGATGCATCATGAAAGGTTTTTGGCAGAGAACTCCAGCAGAAGCACAGTTGAGGACGGTGAGACAGAGACTGTAGTGTGATCTATCTGTAAGGAGACTTGTGGAGGACTTATGTTAATTCAATTACCTTTGTTCAGAACATATATGTATATAGTTGTGGTTTAACAATGACAGGCAGCTAAGTACCACATGTCTACTCTCTCATTTATATGCGTGTATATATATGTATATAAGTTTGTATGCACACATATGCTGGAACTGGACTTCTGTTTCATCTGTGAAGTTTTGAAAGTTTGCCTGTGCTGCATGCTGTGGTATGTACTCCAGAAAGAAGACATCAACTAAAATGCTGGTAGATCATCAGCAATGTTTCTGGGGCCAGAAAAGTTGCAGTAATTACAATTGCCACAGAATGCTGACATCTTTTTTTTATTAACCTACCTGTTAAGAACAATTCATACTCACTGTTGGTCAAAGTGTGACTAATAGTCAAGATAAACTTAGGGGAAAATCCAAATTCTTGGTGTCAGAGAACAGACTACAAGAGATATCTTATTAGTTCTGAAAAGCTCCTAAGGCACAAGCACTGAGACGGGGAGGCCCTAAGACACAAGGCTGACTCAAGATTGTGGTGATAACGGAGTGAAAATTAGTACATGCCCAGAGGTAGGTTAAATGAACATACACACACTGACAAAGTAGTACCACTGCAACACATTTAGCCTCCTTCATCCTCTGCTTTTCTCAAGTAAATTTTGGGATGAAGCTGGAAGTTGTCTACAGCAATAAAAGTACAGGACTGAAACTGAACTGTAACGAACACAAAGAAAATCTGTGGGCAACCATGTGACAAAACCCACTTTGGCTCAGTCATGCATCTTACCCAGAAGATTGTCTTACAGCTTGTTGCAGGCTTATTTACCATGCTGGAAAATACTGGGCATTTCAAGGCAAAAACTGGTCACTATCCACAACATTTAATATCAGAGGCATGAGGGTTTTCAGAACACTGGTTAACTCTTTTTGGGGGATATCTCCATACAACAGAGAAAAAAAGATTCAACACTTTATTACCATTCTCTGTATTGTGTTTATTGCAAAGTGTATCTGGCCCAAGCAGGCTTCTAAAAGCTAGTTAGTAAAGTGCCATTGTCTCCTGTGCTTCAGAAAATCCATGTTCTTCACAGAGTGAAGAGCTTGAGGTATCTCTCATTGCTGAGTGTCATTGTTTTTGGCTGGGACAGAGTTAATTTTCTTCACAGAGGCTCACATAATGCTGTGTTTTGGATTTTTGATGAAAATAATGGTGAAAAAACACTAATGTTCAGTTGTTGCAAAGCAGTGCTTACACAGAGCCAAGGACTTTTCTACTTCTCATGCTGCCCTGCCAGTGAGGAGGCTGGGGATGTGTGCACAAGAAGCTGGGAGGGGACACAGGCAGGGCAGCTGACCCAGATATTCCATGCCATAAGATGTCATGCTCAGCAGTGGAAGTTGGAATAAAGGAGGAAGGAGGGGACGTTCAGAGTGATGACATTTTTCTTCCCAAGAAAGTGGCTTAATGCCAAGTGGCATGCCGATGGGAAGTAGTGACAGAATTCCTTGTTTTGGTTTGCTTGCATGTGTGGCTTTTGCTTTACCTAGTAAACTGTCTTTATCTTAACCCATGAGTTCTCACACTTCTACTTTTCCAATTCTCTCCACCATCCCACCTGGGGAGAGTGAACGTGTGGCTGTGTGCTACTTAGCTGCTTACCAGGGTTAAACAACAATGTTGAGGGGGTGGATTTGGGGAATGTCCTATGATGCAAGAGTGGGTCCTCTCTGGAGGGAATGGAAGCTTTATGTTTAGATACTATCAAGAAAAAGCATGGTAGTTCTGAATGTTTTGCTTTAATCTTTCTGCTTATGAGATAGAGGCATAAGGAGGAAAAGGAAAAAAAAAAATCTAGAAATAATGTGATCTTTTGTGCAACTAATAAAACCCAAGTTCTGGTATATGTCAAGAAAATATTTACTTCTCACAGCTGAACCTATTCATAGCATACTGTAGGCTCTGTCATGTACAGAAAAGACACTCCTTAAATCCAAAGGCAAAATTTCACCTCTGTTCACATTCAGGACATGAGATGCAAAAGCAAGAAAAAAAAAAATCCCGGGAAAAGCATTTTGCATACATACCTACACATGCTAGCTAAGACGCTTAGATAACTAAAATGACCGTTTTCCTTTGTAGTACTATAAGTTGTAAACTTTCAACTCTAACTTGTTGAAATGAGAAGGTCCTCATCAAATGCCTTTTAATGAATAGGTCTTCCATTTATAACTGCCTCTCTCATATGAAACACACTAGGAGAGAAAAACAGCAATTATTTATAATAACTTTATTGGGTATAATTTTCATCTGTCTTTGAAAGCTCCGCCTGCTGTTTTCAGGCTGTGCATGTTAAACAGAAGTGCTTACACTTGACCTTGCTCTTGATCCACTCTTTGTGCACAGCAGTGCCTTTCTTCTTCTGAAAGATAGGTACAATTTGTGTCCACATAAATTATACTGTACTTGCTATTAACATTCTTTTATCTGGTAAATTACTTGCACTGATTATGTTGAAGACTGTTCTATGAGCTGTTGATAATGCAGGTCTATGATTTGGATGTAATATGTCATTCTTAATTTAGGACAAGACTGAAAGGAGATGACAGCTTGCTATAACACAAGCAAAAAATCAGGTCCTGGACACATGCAGTCAGGAAATGATCCATGGTAGTACTTGCAGCAGGAAGTGTGTTCAGCCTAGGCATCCTGGCTAAATTCCAGCTTCAGCAATTATGCTGTCTAAATCTTCCTGCATTTCCAAATGGGTGATAATGGTATTTCCATTTATTTCATGCCTCAGATTCTTGGAGCACTTTAGCATAGATAACCTCCATCCTATTTTCTACTGGAGCAGGAACAAACAGGAAGTTATCCAAATTTCCTTCTCTTGACAACCAGGTAAGACTGTTAGTTACTGTAAGTTACACTCCTGATTGTCCAAGGCAGGGGGTCTTGAAATCATGAGGTGGATGAAGTGTGCAAGGCTGCACCCTCTTGAATAAAGGCAAGAAAACAAAGGACTTAGCCTTTCATTTACACAATCCAACCTCTTAACAACAGGTTCTAAGCAACTCATTATTTGACATTGAATAAAACTGACAGCACATTTATGTTGGTGGTTTTCACACAAGGGCCCAGCAGAAAGTATAAGGAAAAAAGAACGTATGATAACAAACAACAAAAAGTAGAAAGAAGACTAATATATTAGGTAAATTGCTCAGCCTTTGTGTTGATTTCTGCACAGTGCTTATCTCTTTGTAGTAGGTTCTCAGAACTTTCACTGGTATAAGAAAAAAAATGAGGCTGCTGCTCTTCTTGCAGAGTCTGGCTTCTCTGAGTATCCATCACCAAAAAGACCTCCTGCATTTTATTCACTCAAAGATTACAGTTTCTCCCTATCACTAATGAAAAACTTCAAGATATTAAAGGCAGAAGAATTTTTTTTTGATGAAGTATAAGAATCTCACACGTCTGTAAGCTAAGGTTTTATTTTTATGAGAGTAGAGTTTTTTTTTTTTAATGCAAATCAATGCAAAAACAAACAAACAAACAAACAAACCAAAACAAAACAAAAAAACAAGCATTACCCAACCATAAATACAGCACATGGAGCACAAAAGCAGGAAAGAAGGAGCTGGGAGAAACGTTTGGATCCTCTTGACAAGTGTAGATTTGTCTTGTCAGTGTCATATGGAAATGATACCTGAGTCTTTTTCTGGAGCTCAGAAAATATGACTGTTCTCAATTCTAAGCTAGGTTCATTAAAAATGCTCAGACAAAACTGTTTTGATGAAAATTTGGATTCACAATTAGATACATATTTTGAAGTCTTTACCATTAATAAAATAAAAGAGATCATGCCTCTTTCTATGAGCTCTGAGAAACCTAAATGAAAACCAGTTCAGCCACAATATCAGTGTTTTTGACAAAGTGAAAAAAATCTGATTGAGGCAATGATAGGCTCACTAAAATGTGTCTGCAGCTGTTCCTCTTTCCAATACTGAGTTTTTATGGCAAAGCCATTGTGTAATGTAGCAAATCTTTTAAATGTTGTTCAAAACCCCTAATCCTTAAAATAAAAATATGGACAGTCTAGGTAAGAACAAATGAATTTTGTCACTTCAACCAGTTAAGCTTCGAGGAGTACATGACAGAGAAATAAGGTTATTTTTGTATGATGATGCTAAAAATCCTCAGTGGGTTTGCACTATTAGCCGTGCCTGTATAGTTGAGCATACAATCTAAGCACCAACAAAATTTTGTATAAAATGTGTGCCTGAAATATACTTCTAAATAATAAAAATGAATAGTTCAGCTCAGGCCAAAGAATGTAGGTGATTAGTGGATGGTGGAGGTTAAGTGAAATTCTCCTGTACTTGTCACACCAAGCACACCAAGCACATGTACCATCATAGATACGATGAATGAAAAAGCAAGTAAGGCGCTTTTTCTCATCATATCTGCGGTGAAACTTAACTCTTGAAAAATACATCCTGAGCAGAAGAACTACCTTAGCAGCTTATTAACTTCCATAAGTATTTTTTTTTTTTTTTTTTTTTTGAGCCATTCTTGTAGGGATATTAATTGATATAAAATGCTTCTTAAGGACACAAATACATTGTAATGGATAGGTATTTTTGTGAACATTCTTTTCAAACCATAACATCTGCTGGGGCTTTGAAGTATCCCAATATCACTATTGGCTTTTATATTCAGTCAGCCACCACATTATTTATCTCAGTCAGTGATTATTTGTTTTTGGTTCAGAGAGTTTGTGCAAGGCTGGATTAAGTTTTAATATTAACAGTGTAAATGAGTAGCTAAGAAGAATAAACATTTCCTTTTGGTTATAACTCAAAAACATTTCCACAGGCGTTCATTATTTTCAATACAGGATGGGTTTGGTGTGTAGTGTTTCCAATGTTTCATGGTACTACATAATGTTACTTATTCCAGATGTTGCTTGCTATTAGAAATAAGAAAGAAAGAAACATTAAAAAATGATCTTATTTTTGCAACATCTTGCACTGGATATTGTGCTTGCATCTCTTTGTTTCAAATGATGTAGTTAGTTCTCATTAGTTTTCATTAGTTTGGTGTAAGTCAATGGTATGTAGGTATATAGTATTTTTACTATTACTGTTGTCATAATTTAATGTTAGTGGTCAAATGAGAATCTGACTCAATATAAAGCCATATGCAAAAAGCAATAAGCTGCATACAAACAGAAGAAAACCTATTAAGATTACAAAACTTTTATGGGTGTGCCTTCTTTAAGTGACACAGCTGAACACATTTTCTTTGGTGATACAGCACAAATAGACTTTTTTTTCGCAATATAGGTACTCTTCCATGTATTCAGCATGACTGACCAGACAGTTCTTAGAGCTGCAAAGCTTCAGCCTAGTGGATGAGCGAGATTTCACAGGATTTGGATGCTGTAGACCCTATTCCCCCATCACAGCTGGCTGTGCTCTCCCAGGTAGGTCAGTTTCTGTCACTTAGCATTAATGTAAAAGGTTTCAAGAACTAGCAGCCAAGGAATACTGTCGTTATATATGTCGTATCTTCATTCCAGTGAAGAATTTTCAGAACCTCTTCAGGCACTTTTTCAGTTTTCTAGGTTTTCTCCCTAGCTATTTCCTTTGGTTGCAGTCACTACATATTATATCCACTGCTTTGGGGAAAAAAAAAAAAAAGAAAAAAAAAAAAAAAAAGGAGAAAAGACATTACTTAATAACAGTATATTGTAGTAAAAAGATCCTACCCTTTACAAGTATTTTCAAGAGCAAAACACTTATAATGAATTTTCACAGGTAATAGGGGCTTTTGCTATTATTCTCAACCTAATGCAGTCTTAAATAGCAGCAGTGATAGTTCCTTGATCTCTTCTCTTTGTAATCTGCTCTTCTGCCCAATTGCTCTTCCCATTAAGGACATTTTTCTAATAGCAAGTCTAAATGTTTCCTCTCTTTGTTTCAGGCCATTGCTCCTTATTCTACCAGAAAGTATTTATATTCTGTGATCATTTCCCCCTAGAGTCTCTGTGTTTTCTAGGCTGTATAAATATTGGAAGCAACCACACTGCAGGGTGTCACTGCATGTGCTGCGGTACACCAGTCCTCTAGATGGTTAGTATCATGCAGGGTATACCACATGCTCCGAGGCAAGCACTATAGGTGTTCCTAGGCTTTTCAGGCTCTTCCTTTCACTGAGTCCTCATAAATGCTTGCACTTTGAGGAGCTGGATTTTTTTTTCTTGTCAGATAATAACAAAAAGTGTTAATTCCCTTTAAAAGTAGCAGGAAGAAACAAACTAACACCAAAACAAACAAACCCAAAGCTCAGCACTTCTCTGTTAGTCTAGTTTAACAAGATTAAAATAACATCTTAGTATGACTGCAAATCCATGCAGTTTTAATGCAGATCTGTATATGCTGAGGTCATTTAGCAACACTGAACACAGGATATTTTTTCTCAAGACCCAAGGTTTAGTTAGTGTCAGGCAGTTCTGTTAGGATCTCAACTCCTCTTCATTCCATGCTAACCTTTAGTTCTGACAATACAGTTCTAGCCTCTAAAGCTGCATGGGTGGGATGGTCCTACTCCTGAATTCTTTATTCAGCCTCAGACATCATTTCTCTCCTCAGTCTGAATCCCAGGCTCCCCTACTCCCTTGGTCCTTCCTGTTTAACCTGTCAGATCCTTTCCCCATTGTAATCATTGAATCATTGAATGGTTTGGGTTGGAAAGGAGCTTTAAAGATTATCTAGTCCAACCTCTCTGCCATGGGCAAGAACCCCTTTCACTGGATAGGGTCACTCAATGCCCTGCCCAACCTAGCTTTGAACACTTGCAAAGATGGAGCACCCACAAGTGTTTTGGGCAACCTTTTCCAGTTTCACTACCTTCATTATAAAGAATTTCCTGACATCCAATCTAAATCTACCCTCTTTCAGTTTAAAGCCCTCTACCCTCTTTCAGTTTAAAGCCCTTGCTCCTAGTCCTGAGACTACATGCCCTGGTAAAAAATCTTTCTCTGTCCTTCTTATAAGCCCACTTTATATATTGAAAGGTTGCAATAAGGTCTTCATAGAACCTTCTCTTTTCCAGGCTTAACAATCCCAACTCTCTCAACTTTTCTTTGTAGGAGAGGTGCTCCAGCCCTCTGATCTTTTTCATGGCCCTCTTCTGGACCTGCTCTAACAGGCCGATATCTTTCTTGTATTGGGGACCCAAGAACTGAAAGGATATATAAGGGTATAACTCCAGGATATTTTATTTTCTCTTTTATTTCCTCATTACCATACTAATCTAGGCCTTGTTCTTACCCCCTCCTACTTCACTCAGACATCTTTCTTTGTGCATGGGGAGCCTTGAAAGTGCAAGAAGGGATATACTTGATCTCATTTCTGATATCACAGCAGCCTGCAAGAACATCTGGAAGAGGCTAGAATATGCTATGCAACCATGACCTTCCATGATTGCAGCAGCCAACCTAGCAACTGTGCAAAGAGTGTACAAAGACTGGCATTTTCCAGACTCACAGTGGAGCCACATATGAACAGTTAATGGGAAAGAATGACAAAAGGCACATCCCTGAAAGGAAATGCTGCAGCACCACTTCAAACCTTAATACCCTGTTCTTAACCATGAAGGTGTTAAGACAGCTAAATGATAGAATTTTACTCACAATGAGTATTGGCAAAATGATATGTTTTCCTTAATCTCTTTTTAGGCTAATCTATAAAATCCAGTAATACTCTCCTCCTCATTCTCTTTATGGCACAATTCTATTTTTACTAACATCTATGGAAAACAAAACAAAAAAAACCACCACTGGATTCCAAAATACATATTTGATATACCCTTACTGGAGGTGAGTGGGGAGTTTGATTTGGGTTGTCCTTCTTTTCAGTATCACGAACTTGCATTGAGAGCTTTATGGTAGACATGAGAGTCTTGCCTAAAGTACAGGGAGTAGTTTAAGACTAGTCATTGGGGAATACTATCACTTAAAAAAAAAAAGCTATTATTTGTTTCTACTGTATCCATATTTCAGTTTAGCCCTCTAATATGTTACAAAATGAGCAAATAATTAGGCATGATAGTCTTTTAGGGAGGGGATATTTTTTGCTCCCTAAGGTGATAATTAACAAAGGGCCTTATGCTTACCATAAACTGTTAACCTGTCATTGGCTTCCCTAACAAAAACTAATACCTTGATCTTAGACAATATTGCTGTATAGATATATCAGAGAAAAGTGAGGGAAAGGACAAAATCCTGCACAAGGTTCTTACTCAAGAAAGGACCAAGGGAACTAGACAAATCTTTCTCAGTAAGCCTTCTGATCTTTGTCATTCAGCTTTGTGCCTTGTAATTTATAGGTCTCGTCACTGAGCTACTATGTAAATGCTATCGGTTCATTTATGTCTTAATTACCGATGGAATTTCCTTCACCTACTTGGTCTGAAATTGTTGATGTGTTGGTTTTTTCCACATAGATATTTCTAGTTAAGTGGCTGGTGATGACAAAGGCATTGAAAATATGTTCATTTTGAAGAATATGACACTGACAGGCGCTAACATAATATCTACAGGATTTTACAAGATTTCTCACAAGCAAGCAGTATCAACATTAAAAAAAAAATGCATCTTTTCTCTTTAATGATAAAGTAACCTTTGCCTTCATTTTCTTGAGAATATCTTCCTTACTTTGTGACAAACAATGGTTCCTACATAAATTTACTGACCTCTGTACAGATGATCATGGAATTCTCTGTTTTCCTTTATGTAAATTCCTATAGCAGAATAAATATTTTGAGAGCAAAAATCTCCACAGTGGGGATAAAATTACTATTTATGAATATACAAGCTTGTAAAGTAAATCCATCAAGTCATTCAACTCACTCAACAGTCAGAAACCGAATATAGTTTGATTAAATTTCCTCGATGGATTTTTAAGAAAAATATCAGTTCCAGCATATAGTGCATATAAGCAGTTGGACTTAAGGCAGTTTGTGTAAATTATTGTGGTATCTCATTGTGTTATCAAGAGAAAGAATATGTCTTTTTTTGAAAGCTAATATATTTTCAGCAAAGAACTACAGTTTGTACCTGCACAAAAAAGCTACAGTAATACACAAAAGTAGTATTTCAAGTGCACAGGTTAGATTACTTTAACAAAATGTTAAGTACATGTAAATTGCACTTATAACTCTCAAATAGATTTACATTGCCATAGAAAAGCATTACAGAAATAAATAGTTCTTGAGAAATTTGATGAAACAGAGGGACCAAACACCAGAATGTCATAAAAATTAGTTTAATAGGGGATGATAGGCTTCCTACTCAAATTCTGGAGTGAGTTCCCATAAGGACTGCATCAGTTACTGAAATACTACTGCTATCTTGCTGGAATTCCAGCTATCTGTATGGTTCACAATGCTGAGGTGTAAGTGCTTAGAGTTCTCAACACACTGTTACCTCTTACTCATTCAGGGCAGAATAGTAGAGACCTACATTGTAGATGCCTTATGCTTATCTAGTTGAGTATAAAGACAGTCAAGACCTTACGTTTCAGAAGTAAGTCAGAAACATTGTCCCCCAAATGCTATTTTGCTCCACTGATGGAGTCAAGTGACCGAGCTCACCTATAGCTGTTGAAACCCTGTAAGTCTAGATTTAAGTAAGATAAATCCTCCACTATAGTATATCTTGCATGTGTGATTTTCTGCAGAAGGAGGAGACAAGCAATTGCAACAGCCCTATTTGTGGTCCTATTCCTCTCTGCTAGGCTGTTCTCTGTTATTTTTCTTTGGTTTGTGAGGAGTCACTTCCCTGACCAATATTACCATTAGACCCAGTAGAAAAGGCTGATTACCTAAAGTGAATCCTGATTCTATACAATCCTATACAATCACATAAAGGTCTGCTTCTCAGTTACACTAAGCACCAACAGCTCATGTGCCTTCAGAAGAAAACTGAAATATCCAGCTGTGAAAATTTTGCCCTAAGTCCTTGTGATCTGTGGAATGACCAAAAAATATATATATAATAATATTGTAGCCTTTTTAAAATTTTTTAGTACTTTAATTACATAATCTTTCTTCCAGGAGATAGATAGCTGTATCTCACACCACCAGCTTTACCTAAGGAAAGCTATTAGTGCTATCACTTTAACAAGCCTGTATCTCAGAAAAAAATATCTGCCTTTTTGTTTTCCAAGCTGCACTGAAGGCTGTTAGTTTGCAGTATCCTGCCAGCTTCTTGGCCTTCCTTAGCAGTTCTTATTTATTTTCCCCATTGACTTCAGTGGGAGTTTTTGGCTGTTCTAAATTAACTGTAAATGTTCAGGAAAAAGACCTAGACAGCATTAGTCTGTGTGGCTCAGATGAAGCCATCTGCTCGATGTGCAGCCATTAAGTTAAAAATGAAAATAAAATGACCAACAACGAAACCATGGTCTTTTAGGAAGTATTAAGAGATGGAATAGAAGACACTTTATAGAAGACATTTATCATATGGTCCTATAAATCAATAGTCAGCCTTCGGTTTTGATCTTGCTTACTGCCTGTCAGCACTTCTTACAAAACAGAGAGCAGAAATACAATAAACTGAAAGGAGTTACAGGCAAGTGATCAGAGGCCAGGAAATAATTCCACATGTGGAGAGATTAGGTCTGTTTACGAGGTAGATGAATAAGAGGTGACATGATATAGTTATCATAATATCATAAATAGCGTAAAGCCTATCAGTCAGTTACTCATTATTAGGTTACAATACAAGCAGGAGGAGACACCCTACACCTTAAAAAGAACATATTTAAGATGGTTGGCAATGTTTCTATATTGTATAGCTAATCTTTTGCTCTCTGTACCAGAAAATACTATTGAAGTAAATGCTCTTTAAAAATCACAGTGGATTTAGTAATGCATATAAATATTCAAGCTTCCTACAAATCTCTGTTAAGAGTGCAAACTGCTGAGGGACAAACCTCAACCTTCAGCCTTCTGAGGACTCAAACCACTTGTGCCTGCTTACCAGCAGGGTGATTGGCAGGCATTTGCCATATTCAGAGAATGGTGGTGGTAAATATCTCCTTGCAATACAGGTGAGTCCTAAAAGAGTGATCACTACAATATGATTCTTATAATAATCAATACACATAGGCTGCTAGGACAATTGTCTGGTATGACTATACATAGACCTGCAGTTTTTTAACTGGGTACGTTCCCTTCACCCAGAAGTAAAAATATGTCAGTGAGGTTAGACATTCTGCCATATAGAAACATGTCTTGAAAACTGTTATGTATCTTAATTGGACATCCCTAAACTTTATTTTAAACACCTTGGAGTAAGCTTTCCTACCTTTAGAAAGCCCTATCTGCATTATCAAAGTAACACTCATTCCTCCTAATGAGAATGCTGCTCCTGTAGTAGATGATGTCAGGTCTAGAGCAATGTTTGCACTCCATCCCATTAAAACATCCTTACATCCTTTCTATCAGAGCTGTTACAATTTCAGCTTCAGTTGACAACTGAAGAAGGTGACTGAATGGTCTTGTTCTTGGTGTCTGCAGGAGGTTTCCAGATGACTAACATACAGGTTGTATTCACACGGGAAAATCAGTTAGCTAGCTGCATTACATTTATATGACCATGTGCACACAAGCATACCCCATGAACAAAGGTTGCAGACAGGAATTAAGGTTGGTTTGTGTCCATCAAGAGGTCTTGCTCCTTAATTTGCTTTCTGATGTCTGGATCATTTAACTAAAACACAGCCATGATATGATGATGTGAGAAGTGACTGCTAGAACATAAATGATATTTTTCCTTCTTTTCTTTCTTGAATCATGTTTTCAGTTTGCATTTTTCTTCTAAATCTTATTTTAGGAATTAAACAAGGACAATAGTGGGTATCACATACAGAAATACACCCATTGTATTATAAATGAAAATTTGTATTCCTTAATTTTCATATACAAAATAAAATGTTCTACTAGGATTTTTTTATTTATTCATTTCTGCATTCCTGCAAAAAAAATTCCTGCAAATAGTGATCTCACTTTCACTGATCTTGTGCAAACATACTTTTTTCATCAGGAGTTAAAAGCTGTCCATATGCCTTTTGCCTTGCATCTGAAGTCTGGCTGAGTAGCAAACTGCACGAGATAAAACAATATATTGAAATATCTGTTTCACAGCCATGAACATCTGTCTCCTCTTCAAAAGTAACGTAGTGTAATCTGGATATATATTCCCAGAGTGGAACTTTGGTAATTCAGATTAGAAGCAATTCTTGATGTTTTAAGGAGCCTGTTTATTACAAAAACAATTACACATCCCACCAGCACAGTACACAGAAAGGGAGAAGAAGAAGTTTATTTAGCAAGAAACCTCCTGGCAGATGCCAGCACAACTGGGGCAGCTAAATTGGCTTGTATCAATAACTCTTTCAGCCAGCTTGTAAAAAATCCTTCTGGGGCTAAGCATATTCAGGCTTACCAACCACCCCAAAATTTCATGAGTGGTTTAAGCATACTAGTTCATCTACTTTTTCCCCAAAAGGTTTTTTTAGCATTCATAACTGCTCTTGATTATTGCCTTATCTCCTGTATAGGGAGTTTCTAGATCAGAAAATATTTGTAATTTCAATCCAGTTTCCCAGAAAGCCCAGTCATTTTTGAACAATGTACTGAATAATCCTTGCATTCATTGGGCTGTATTGCTGGGCATCAGCATTGATGTATCTGCAGGTTTTAATAGAAGAATTGCAAGTTTAACATTGCACATGGGCAGGAAGTTCTTGAGCTTCCTGGACTTGGAATAAAGTCCTTAATTTCCCTCATACTTTCTTTTGCCTCTTTCTCCATACCTGAGTGTTACACAGGTGCAAATTACTACTTGAATTTCCAGTCTCGTTTCATTCAAATTGTTGCATAACCTTTGGATGCTTTATTTCACAAGTCATTGTCCCGTATGTTTCATAGCCAGGTAGAAAGCTTTGAAGATTCTATTTTTAAGAAAATTTAAGCCATTACATTTAATTAAGGAATAATATAAATATAGTTCAAGTGGTATTTTCAAAAACTGTTCAGAGCATGCATCCTATAGACAGTACCTTTAAAAGAAACCTGGCTTGCATCAACAATTAAAAATAAGAATTATGAGATATACTTTTTTATTCCCATATTAATGTGCATTGCTCCAGCACTGGTATATTCATCATGAGCAAAATTTTGGTTTATTTTTAGGTTACTGAATTTCCTTAAATAAATGAAAACTGATCTTAGCTGTTTGACTGGCTTGCTTAAATTGTCCCTTTTCATTTACTTAAAGTTAATAACTTGATAAATATTTTGCAGTCAGAACAGTAATAGTTTATTGTACAGAAGGCCAAATCTTGCTTAGTTACAATTGCGAATAGCCTATTAGTCTTAAGTGCAATTGTGGAGTTGCTGCTGAGAAGAGTTTTGAACTGTACATAATTTTCTGCAAGATAATTTTCCACTATTAAGAAACATAAAATGGCAATTTGTTTACTGAATCTTTTTAAAAAAACGTACTGAATAAAAGTTCCTTAGAATCTCTATTCATCCTGAAACTATCCCTTTATTTTGTAGCGATACTGACCAGCTGCGCCTTTCATTCATATCAAATTTGGCGTGGCTTGCTCACTGCCCTACAGCAAAATATCTCATTTAGCATGGATTTAGTTTTCTCACCATAAGTAAAAACATTAAAAATTATGATTAATACTATTTCATGTGTTTCATTTTAAAAATAAACAGGATACATTTACTTCTAAAGAATTTGCAACCATAATAATCTGACCTGTGGAAGCCAAACTACAAAATATTTCCCTCTGCTTGATTTTTGTTTGTTTGTTATTTTTTTTTCAAGATATCACTTTCAACATCAGGTATTCAATATTACTTAAATACTTTTATACAAACAGCCTAGGAAAAAGCCTATCCCAAGACAGTCCATTCCAAGATTAAAGCTCTCACTGAAATCTGTGAATACATTAAATAGGAACTAATTTTTCCCATCTCAATGACTAACACAAGCCTTACGCCTCAAGGAAGTCACAAAGCTGATGCACCAGAGAACAAAGGACACTTAGAAGACACAAAGAGAAGCAATTATTTGGGACTTTTTTCCTTCTCTCTCATACATGATCAAAGGTTGGAGAGGCCTGAGCTGCTTCTCACTGCAGTCAATGGGTAGGGTCCTCCAGCCTTTGCCAACTCAGTGGCTCTCAGACAAAAGTGGCAGGAAGTGAAGGAAGACAGTTTTTCTGCCATCAGTAACGTGGAAGTGGACACAGCAAAGAAAAAGAGTGAGACAGGGTTGTGTAGGAGCAAAGAGAAAATATTTAGTATATAGTAGACAAAGGGGTACAAACAGAAGCCACAAAAATAAGGAGCCAAAGTGCCTGATAAAAAATATGGAAAACAGCAGCTATAGTAAAGTTGTGCTTGTATGTTCAGTAATGTTTAGATGTAATGTGATTCAAACAAAACCAGAGAGCCGGCATAAATGTAGAGAAGTAGATCCAGCCTAAAAATCAAGCAATATCAGAAATAAATACAATACTTTTGGCTATTTTCTTTAAGCACTGTTGCTGATTTAATGACAGTCCAGATAACTTCAAAAACAAAAACTCCTTCCTTCACAACACAATAATTAGATGTATTTATTTCTTGAGTGAGCAAAGACCCATGTCTCAGAAAAAATAGCAAAGAAGTAAATGAGATTCCTAAGGAATACAAACTATGTACATGCAAATGTGCTTAGTTTGGCTGATATTTTTAAGTTTGAATCCATCACATTTACATTTTAGAAATATTCTTTATGCAAACATCCCACTTCAAGTTGCAGTACTGTCACAATTTAAATAAAGTTCAACTTGATTAAGAAAAAAAAAAGGGGGTATGGGAAATGACTCTGATGATTCAGCTTCATTGATTTCCCTTGAAACAAGCACACAAGTAAGGCAACAGTTGAAAAAAGATACAGAACCTTCCTGTTTGTTTGTTTGTTTGTTTGTAATAGAAAGCAAGCAAGCAAGCAAGCAATGCAGAGATTTCAGAGACAACATCCTAGGTTAACATGGGGCCATATTTCTTGCTGGCTGTCTTATAGGTGGTAAGAGCTTAACATTTCTTGATGCAATCAAGAATATCTTCATTATTCATTTCTATATTTTATATATATATATATAAATAAAGATATTAAAGAATATCTTTAAGCTAAAATGCATGGAAAGTCACTTGGTCACTTGAGTAGACTTTGATCATGCTTGTTGTGTCTGAACCAGGTTCAGTTCTACTTCATGAGCATGTGTCTGCATTATGGACCTGTGGTAGAAAATATAATGCACTATAATTGGATATCTTATTTTTGGTCTTTCTCCCAGTATAAAATGCTCAAAATCCACATTTAACTGTAAATTGTACCGTACTGTACAATAAACACTGCTTAAACATATCTCACTTCATTAGTGCTTTTAAAATGCAACTAATTAGGAGATAAAGGAAAAGAGATTGCAAAGTCTGAATGATGTTAACTGTGCAAAGCCTTGATAAAGCAGTTTGAAAGCAATGCTTTGATCTGCTGGGCATTAATTTTGAAAAAAAAAAAAAAAACAAGTTGATTTCAAGTTAGCTGAAATTTTAAAATTTCCTGAAAGATTAGACCCATTTCACTAAAATAAATTAAAAAAAAAAAAAAAAAAGAAAAAAAAAGAAAAAAAAATTGAATACACCAATTGACAGAGTTTCTGCCATTAATAAAAGAGGCTCTCATTCCATTTCAGTGGTTCAGTGTCATGGAGGGCCACCTACTAGCAGGTTCAGTTTTCAGGATCTCTGAGAATTTATAACATGCAAGTCTGTAAATACAATCTGTACAAATTATTTCAGCCACAATAAAATAAACATTTGGAGTGAAATGTAAGCCTTTTTTATCTCTTCTTTGCTTTTCTAAAATGTTAATAAAACACCTGCATGACTGCTGTGAACTCTTACAGCAGGGTGTATAATGGTCGGCTGTCTGAAAGATAAAGAGAATTGCCACTAAAGGAAACCACTGCAGAGGATACCGGAGACTCCTGCACTGGAAAATCAAGTAACAGTCAAAACCAAAAATAAAATGAAAAAAGCATGATTTTTTGTGGTAGGTTTAAGAATATTTGAAGGGAACTATAGTTGAATGTCACAGACAATATTGCAAAGCAACAAACATTGCATCCTTTGAAGGGACTGGAAATGACGTGGTAAAAAGGGGACCATTACGGAAAAAAGGGGGATTATTGTGGAACAGCAAAGAAAATTAGGTAATTCCTAAAAATCCAAATGAAGATTATGAGACAAAATCCTCACTGATCAATACCCTGTCAGAAAAAAAAAAAAAAAAAAAAAAAAAGGTAAATAAATCATACAAAATAAAAAGAGGCTATGGCCAGGAACAAACAGTTGAAAAGTCTTTTTTTTATTATTATTTTATTTTTATTATTAATAAAATTGTATAACCTTTTAAGCAAATACAGGCCTCATTATTCTAGTCTTACTCAAAGTCCTAAGTGACTGATTTGCCTATGGCCAAACATTTTTTCTTTAATTGATGCCAAGTGCCCACCAACCCAAAAAATGAAAAATAACCACATCCCTCACTGTTCTTGGACTATCAGAGGAAAGAACTATTTATAGTAGCCTAGACAATTTGTTTCAGACAGAGGAAAGAGTTCTACAGGCATAAAAACTTTTGCTAATTTAGAAACAAATATCTACATTATGGACAGCTGTATTAGTTTGTACTTTTAAAATACTAAAAACCGACTGATAACTCTTAGTGCAGTATTTGTATTCAGCTCTAACAGACTGAGAGGCCCACTTCCATTTTAGGAGTGCTGTGAAGGCTAACAGTGGGATTCAGTTTCCTAATCTGGCTACATCAGGAGGAGTTAGAGAGCTAAATCTAATTCCCACTTTGCTCAACATCCATCTCGCCTTGAAGGTCTCCCCGTGTATCTTACCTCAGCAGCCACACAGATGAGAGAGGGAAAAGTCCCTTGACAGCTAAATTGTTCCTCTTGCACACGTACAGGATTAGCCTCTCTGCCAATTTAGCTATTATCTGTCTAATCCTCATTTTTGAATAATCTTCTTCATGTCATGCATTCAAGTCCTATCCAAGCCTCCTAATCAAGTGAGGGCCATAACTAGTTCACTCAGAAGATCCAGTTGGAAGGTCTGCAGATCTTTCTGGGAATGAATCTTGATCTTAAAAATACTCATTTTCTCCTGGACTGTCAGATAACATGAATGGAGCCAAGCGGACGAGATATTTCTTTGTGAAGGCAGGTGTAATGTTTGAATATGATTCTGGGGTTCAGTGGGAATATGATGTGAAAGACAAGGTTTTGGGAGAGGTGTGTTAGGTACACAAGGAAAAGGCAGGAATCAACATAATATAGGGGGAGGCTGACAGGTAGTAGTACAAAAAAAGCAGGAGGAAATAAGAACTTAGACACTTTAACTGTCACATCTGCATTGAATCATAGGATTAGATCCACAAAGAGATTAGTGGCTAGATGGAAAAATCCACCTTTTACCTATGTTTCATAACCCTTAGCCTGACAACCTTACAGTATTAGAATATACTTAACGCTGAAAGCAGGCAGTGCTCTTAGGTGATCACCTTTCTTAAAGTCCAGAAGGGTGCTGGTCTTGGCCTTTTTGTGGACTCATCCAAATATAGGGCTGTGGTAGTTTTACCCTGCTGGGCAGCTGAACTTCAACACAATTGTTCTCTCACTCCCCCTCATCAAAGAAAATGAGGAGAAAATATGTAGAAAAGAGTTCAAGGGTTGAGACAAGGACAGGGAGATCACTCAACAATTGTCATCACAGGCAAAACAGACTCAATATAAGGAGATTAATATAATTTACTGCCTATCACTAAAAGACTAGAATGGTGAGAAACTAAATACAAACTATTAATGCCTTCCCTCCCCATCCACCCTCTTCTACATCCTCCCCAAGTGGCGCAGGGGAATGGGGGCTTCGGTCTGTCCCTGATACTTTGTCTCTGCCACTCCTTCACGGTCACTCTCTGCCCCTGCTCCACATCGGGTCCCTCCCACGGGATGCCGTCCTTCCCAAACTGAACCTGCGGGGACTGCCTGCAAGCAGCAGCTCTTCAAGCACTGCTCCCACACAGCTCTGTCCCACGGGGTCCATCCATCCCCCAGGAGCAAACTGCTCCAGCACGGGTCCCCCATGGGTGGGCGGCAGCTCCCCCCAGACCCCCTGCTCCTGCGTGGGCTTCTCTCCACGGGCTGCAGCTCCGGCCTGGGGCCTGCTCCTGCGGGGGCTCTCCATGGGCCGCAGCCTCCTCCAGGCCACATCCACCTGCTCCACCGGGGGCTCCTCCACCCATGTGGGGGCTGCAGCGTGGAGATCTGCTCCATGTGGGACCCATGGGCTGCAGGGGGACAGCCTGCTCCACCAGGGGCCTCTCCACAGGCTGCAGGGGAACTGCTGCTGCCTGCCTGGAGCACCTCCTGCCCTCCTGCTGCTCTGACCTTGGGGTCTGCAGGACTGGTTCTTACTCCTCGCTCTCCCAGCTGCTGTTACAGTACAGCAGATTTTGTTTCCCTTTCTTAAATCTTCTTTCACGGAGGTGCAACCAATATTGCTCATTGCCTCAGCCCTGGCCAGTGGCAGGCCCCTTTTAGAGCTAGCTGGAGCTGGCTCTGATCTGCCATGGGGCAGCTTCTGGATTCTTCTCACAGAGGCCACCCCTGCGACCAGGCCCTTGCCATGTAAACCCAATACAAGGGCTGGTTAGTGCAAAGGAGTGAGTCAGTATGTGACTTTCAAGATGCTGGAGAAGTTTGCAGAATATGAAAATGCACAGGGGTGTTTATAAACTGGGTTTTGTTTATTAAACAAAACTGTGCTTTGGTTGCCAGTACAGTTTGATCAGAGCTGTTCCTTTGGTCTTTGCTCAGACTCTCCACTTCTTCCTTCTGCTGCACAGATTCAGTAAAAAGGGTGAAGGTGAGGACTGGTATGGTGTACAGCCTGAGAGGGATACATAAGGCCCCATGTTGTCCTGCCATGCAGGACAGGCTCAAAAGAAAGCTGCATCCTTGAAGTGATGGTCTTGCCTCCTGAAATGCTTCTCCTTGGAATGGAAGGAAGGGTGGTTTTATCCTGCTTGTGTCTCTGTAGTGGTTCAGCCCCGGCAGGCAGCTAAGTGCAACATAGCCACATGCTCACTCTCCCCAGGTGGGATGGTGAAGAAAATCAGAAAGGTAAAAATGAGAGAACTCATGGGTTGAGACCGTTTGCTAGGTAAAACAAAAGCTGTGCACACAAGCAAAGCAAACCAAGGAATTCAGTCACTACTTCCCGTTGGCAGGTGTTCAACCACTTCCAGGAAAGTATGGCTCATTATGCATATCAGTTTCTTGGGAAGACAATGCCATCACTGAATGTCCCCTCTTCCCTCCATCTTTGCTCTAACTTTTATTGCTGAGCATGATGTCTTATTGTATGGAATATTCCTTTGGTCAGTCTGGCTCAGCTGTCCTGCCTGTGTTCACTCCCAACTTCTTGTGCACCCCTGGTCCCCTTGCTCACAGGACAGTGTGAGAACCAGGAACATCCTTGGCTCTGTGTAAGCACTGCTCTGCAACAACTGAAAACATCAGTGTGTTATCATCACTATTTTCATCAAAAATCCAAAACACAGCATTGTGTGGGGCTCTACAAATAAAATTAACTCTGTCCCAGCCAAAACCATGACATTCTCAAAGTAACCCGGAGTCCACAATGCAAACAGATATCCCTGGGGTCACCTTCTGACTTCTTAGACTGCTGCTGTAGCCAGGCATGTCCTCCCTTCAAATGTTAAAATAGGTCTGCATCTTCCAATTTACATATTTACACATTAACTTTTCAGGAGGCATGAGACACATACAAATGCATGTTGAGGCCTTTCATGAGGCCTCTAAAGAAACATGCCAAACCATTGGCTTTACTTCGGCTCAAGCTGCTGAAAAAGTCCAGTGAGTTTGTAAACCACCTCTTTTCTAGCACACCTGCCTCCCTGTGAGAATTCAGAAGTACAATAATTTGCTAGTTTCAACCATCATGCCCCCTCCCCAGTCAAGATAGTTTTATCATTAAAATTTCTTCATATCATGGGACATCTATGTGACTTCTTAGGCTTTCAAGCACAGAAGTTACTTTTGAGAACAGAGCACAGCCCTTTGCACTCCTTTGACCAAATTCTGACGGCTAAGGTCTAGCACTGTACAAGAACAAACTAGATTTTTGTTACATAAAATAAAGGCTGCCATACTTTTTATTGAACTAGGATATCAGTTAGATTCCTAAGAGCAGTTGTAATAGAATCAAGTTACAATGTCAGTGTGATAAAAGGTATCACATCATTACTTTGTCCTTTTTACCTTATTCATTCACAGATTGAAGTTCCCTGGATTTCTGTCAAAAGAATTGGTCTTTTAAGAATAGAATAGACCAATGTCATCTTTATACAGTTTGGGAATTCATCTTGAGTAGCCCAGAGATTAACAATATCAGTGATAATTGAGTCAAAGGCATCTATGGAATACACTAACAACAAAATAGACCAAGGAACAAAAGACGGGTAATTCAACAGCACACAACTGCTGAATAATCATTTTAACCTTACTAAGGGTCAGGATGGCAAATAAAGTAAATAAAAAATGAATGGGTCTAAAGAAAGGCAGAGGGAAGGAACAGTAACATTCTCAGGGAACTAGGCAATTTTGAAGAAATATGTGTGCAGAACAGAAATTGTACAGCTGTTAACAGGAAAGAAAAATCAATTTTACACTATATAAAGAGATACATTTACATCATTCTGACTATGTTAGGAAAGGATTAGAATTTCACTTTCTTCAAAGCATTTTTGCAATGTGTCATATGACTCTTCCTTATCTGATGATCATGATGATGCATAAAGAACAGCACCTCTCAAGCAACACTCTATTCAGTAACAGACCACCTTGTCTCCCTCAGCTTCCTGGCTGCCAGATCTCATGTCTTTGTTTTCCATAGGTAGATTTAATTAAAGCAGGAGAATCAGAGCTATAAAGGTTCACAAACAGTAACTAAAGGTGAAAAAACAAGTGGGGGAGGAGAGTAGAAAATGCACATGTATTCAGGACCTTATAGCATAAGATAGGCAGATCAAACATATTATAGGCAGGAGCAAGTGGTGCAAAAGAAAGCAAATCCCAGACAGCTGAATTCAGATGTTGTTGGCGTAGGAAAATACAAGGCACGACTGTAGGAAATACAGGTGTTTCAGGAATGGGGTATTTAAGCAATTTTTACTCTTTCTTTAAATACAGTTTTAAAATGCATCATTCTGATTTGAGTACAGCTACAAAATACACTTGCATATATACAAGAACAGGGTTGGCCAATGCCTATAAGTAAATCCATCCTATCTATTCAGACTAGAAGCCTTTCATTTCATTCCATTTCAGCCATTTTAACTTCCCAGCTACTCTATTCATGCTTTCTCAGAAGGGAAGAGCAGCAACATGAATCATAGCTCCAATAACAACTAATTCAGGGAGTCACAGAGGTGGCAGTTGTGAGCCTCTCCCCACATCCTACTCACCTCTTCTTTGGTGTGTATGTGATGGCTTTAGCATATACCTCAGTAACTGTGCTTGCCAAGAAAAGTTCCACAGGAATCAAACTGTTGTTTTGTCAGAAAAAAAAACATTTTGAATTGTATCTGGCAACGTATAGAAACCAAATACAACTACAGGTTCAATTATAGTCTGTTCTGCCTGGGAAGCAGGTCTATGGGAGTGGATAGCCATGCTCTCCATCAATGACATTTCCTGATTACTTTCAAATACTGTCAGAGATACAGAAAACAGCCTGGAGGCAGTTAACTGTAATGAGCTGCATATTAGAAGAAACACATTCATCTGAGTCCAAGCAAAGGCACTGTTGACTAATGGGGAATTATATTCTTTACCATTTCCACCTGTTTACTACCTCAGATCTCCACTACTGCTATTTTCTCTTGGATGGATATTAGCCTTCCTCCTTTCTTTCTTACCCTATGTGATATGGACGCTGGGAGTTGCAGAAGCTCAAAGCAGTGTGGAAGCAGGGCCAATTTTGTAAGACCAACACATGGGCAATGTGAGCTGAACTGCTACAGATAGTCCTTGATAAAAGCTCTGTTTAGCTAAGATGCACTTTGTATGTTCAGAATGAGCCCATGTAATTTGTTATTGTACTACTGTAACTTGCAATAGGCAAACATTTATAGCAGTCAGTGGAGCAATTCTAGATTTAAAGTTTGACACAGAAGCAAAAACAGGGCTAGAGCTGATAATTACAAATGAGTGATTTTCAGAGTGGTAAACACTAATAAATAGTAAGAAAGGTTTGTCTTAAGGTATATAAACAAAGCCAAGCTGTTAAAACAAAACAAAACAAAAACAACAACAAAAACCTGCAATCCACACCCAAGATTATATATCTTTATATATATATAGATATATATATCTTTATATATTACTTCTGATACCTTATATTCTTTGTAGTCATCCTATAAAAAGATGTTTCCTAAATGTGTAACAGCCTGGATAAATATACATCACTTCTGTATACAACCCTTCCATTTCCTTCCTACCTTTTTCTTCCTTCCCATGCATTTTTCTTGTCTTCTGCTTAATTTATTCTAAGATGTGGTCAGTTATTCAGCAGGGCTGCTGTCATCAGTTTATGCCAGTTATTGCCTCAAGCTTTTGCTATAAATTTGTAAAACGTATTCTGATCACTTTGACAGTGAGGTTTTAGTAAGTGACTAAAACCCAGGTTCATTCTGGGAGAAAAACAGATCCCCCCAGTTTCTACACATTAACCACAGGAGGAATATATAATGTAGGTACATCACTCCAGAAGAAATACAACTTCAGGCTTGGGCACAATTTAGTGGGAGCTTGTTTTCATAGAATCATGGAATCATAGAATATCCTGAGTTGGTAAGAACCCACAAGGATCAGTGAGAACAAATCCTGGCTCCACACAGGACCACCCAATAATCTGTGAATGTTGTCCAAACACTTCTTGAACTCCAGCAGGCTTGGTGCCTTGACCACTGTTCTGGGGAGTCTGTTCCAGTGTCCAACTACCTTCTTGGTGAAGAACCTTTTCCTAACACCCAGCCTGACCCTCCCGTGTCTGAGCTCCATGCCATGCCCTCGGGTCATGTCGCTGTCCCCAGAGAGCAGAGCTCAATGCCTGCCCCTCCGCTCCCCTTGTGAGGGAGCTGCAGGCTGCCATGAGGCCTCTCCTCAGTCTGCTCTGCTCTGCTCTGGGATGAACAAACCAAGGGACCTCAGCTGCTCCTCATACATATTGCTCTCTAGACCTTTCACCATCTTTGTAGCCCTCCTTTGGTCACTCTCTAATATAAGTTTTATGTCTTTCATATATCGTGGTGTCCCAAACTGCACACAGTACTTGAGGTGAGGCCGCACTAGCACAGATCAGAGTGGAACAATCCCTTCCCTTGAGTGGTTAGCAATGCTGTGTTTGATGTACCCCAGGGTACAGTTGGCCCTTTCATCTGCCAAGGCATGCTGTTGGCTCATATTCACCTTGTTGTTCATCAGAACCCCCATATCCCTTCCTGTGGGCCTGCTCTCCAGCTTCTCATCTCTCATCCTGTATGTATATTCAGGATTGCACCGTCTCAGGTGCAATTCTGACACTTGCTCTTGTTCTGTTTCAGAACAGAGAACCATATCAAATATGAAGTCATTTCAGTGGGTATGCATTATTTAAAGGTGTACACTAAAAGAAAAAAAATGAATGAATGCTGAATGCACGAATAGAAAAGAGCATAACATCTGATATCTAAAAAGGTAAAAACATCGTTATGATAGGTGCTATCTTATTTCTATGAAGACAAATCATTTACAGCTAGTAGCATTGCAGCTAGTTATTAAGTAATGCATAGCATGAACAGAAAAGTACCAATTATAAGAGTACAAAATAACATGCAACAAAGCCAGTTATTAGCATAAAGATAGCAGAAGTTAAACATAAACCGAGGAAAGCTTACCCCAAGTTAATGAACTAGCATATAGGTGAGTTAAAAGCAAAACAAATTATGTCATAATCATAGAATCATAGAATCATTTAGGTTGGAAAAGACCTCTCAAATCATCAAGTCTAACCACCAAATCACCGGCAGAGCTTCAGCTCCATCATAACACTCTAATCATGAGAACAATAGCACGTCAGTTTGACATGCTCAGAAGTCAAGTCATATCTCTGTCTTGCAATGCAGCAATAGGGATTTTTCTTCTGCTTTCTTATGCCATGTTAAGGTATGCTCTTTCACTGTGTGTTTAGTTCAGTAGTCAGGTATGGTATAGCTCAAAGGTCCCAATCCAGTAGAAAAGTTCTAACCTTTATAGACTGTGAATGGCTTCTCAACACAGAATCCCTAGCTGTAGTATGATTTTTTTGCAGCTGAAATCTGTTTTTAGCTTTGACTTAATTACCCCAAATTTTCCTTTGACTCCATGATTCAAGACAAATAGAACAAGGCAATTTATTTTAAGCATTTGAGTGAAATTTTACATTTTAACATTCTCCATAAAAATCAATGCTAAGAAATTTGTATCAATATCTCAGGCCTCCAAAGACTTAACCCCAACCACAGTCAGGAGGCGTGACTGGCAGCCACCTCCTCAGAAACTGCAGAAGAATGCTTGCTTAATGCTCCGGAAGGCAGAATTCCATTGCTATCACAAAAACACAAGCTTGAGGAACAGATGACTCTGAGGTATTGGCATAACAATCTTTCAATTCTACATGTATATTATTTTAGTGCAGTGTTGCCAGGTTCTGGGTTTTGTTTTCATTTGAACAGTCATTATAATGATTTGAAGTAGGCTTTAAATCTTAAAGGATTTTTCTCTCAAATGAGCAATGTCTACATTTTACAAGATAAGTTCCTTAGGAGGAGTTTGCACTTGAAGTGGAAACTGATAATAATAGTTGACTCCAAAGAAGATTTCTAGGCATTTTTGCAAAGTATTATCCTTTTGAAAGAAGATATAGTGGACATGTTTTTATACTAATTTAAAGAACATGGTGGAATGTTTAGCCCATTGAAAGATGCAGCTAATTGATCTTAGAGGAAATATTAAACTCTCATAACAATCGAAATTAAAAATATAGACTAAATGTTGAATGTTTTGTAATTCCCAAGTCAAATCTGCAAAACTGTACATATTGTAGGTATTGAGATTTATTTAATTTTTAAGTTAAAAATCTGTCTAACAGCCTGTGCTAAGGATAGTGAATTGGTAAAGATCATTTACTTTTTAGGCAAAAATGGAAGATAAATTGGCTTCTTTATTCTGTAAGACTGAATATCTCCAAAGAGATTTTAAATGGAGCCTGTTGTCTTACTAATTTGCACACCATGCTTTTTACTTTATGGTTTTTATTTATTTATTTATTTATTTATTTATTCTTGATTGAAACCTTGGTCAGGAACAGTTTAAACCCTAGTAGTTGCTAAGCATAACTCTAGGCCAGCATGTGCCAAATATGCCACAGCACGAAGTCTTTAGTTGTCATCCAGCATACTGTGTGTAAGCAATTGGCAAGCTTCTTCTCCCCCTACCTCCCAGGACTTTTGTTATTGAATTGCTACGTAGTGTATCTTTGCCTAATTGAACTCATTACTTAAGAGACTACTTTGTCTACACAAGTATTAAGAAAATATTATTCCTGAGTAACCATGTTTATATTCTTATGCTGGAACAAGAATGGGCTAGATAACATAACCAGATAAAATAATGAATAAACAGGCTCTAAAAGATGTTCTGCCATCTTTGCTGAATCTAGAGATACCCCTTAGAAAATCTACAAGGACCAATTCTCTTCTCACAAATGAGAGTTGGAGGACTAAGCCCATCTACCCAGGAGCATGGCATGTGAATTATAAAACCACATCAGAGAAGTCAAATCCATAATGGCAAGAGAAAAGGATGCTGGAAGTAGCAGTCCAATGAAGAATTAATTCAAAAGACTTTAAAAATAGATTCACAGAATCACAGCATCGTAAAATAATAGAATCATAGAATGGTTTGTGTTGGAAGGGATATTAAAGATCATCTAATCCTCTCTCCCCTCTCTCTCCCCCACCCCCCTATATCCCACCATGGGCAGGGACATCTTCCACTAGACCAGGCTATTCAAAGCCCCATCCAACCTGGCCTTGAACACCTCCAGGGATGGGGTATCCACAACTTCTCTGGGCAACCTGTTCCAGGGCCTCACCACCCTCATCGTAAATAATATCTTCCTTATATCTAATCTAAATCTACCCTCTTTTAGAACCATAGAACCATAGAATGACTTAGGTTGGAAGGGACCTCAAAGATCATCTAGTTCCAGCCCCCCTGCCATGGACAGGGGTGCCACCCATTAGATCAAGTTGCCCAGGACAACCTTCTCTTTCACTAGCCCCAGAACAGCACAGAATGTCATCAGGGGAAATTCTTCCATATTTAAATTAAGGAAACCATTACTCCTTGTCCTGTCACTACACTCTGTGACAGAGTTCCTCACCAGCTCTCTTGTAGGCCCCCTTTAAGTACTAAAAGTAAGTACTAAGTACTACTGCTGTGAGGTCTCTCTGGAGCCTTCTCTTCTCCAGGCTGAACAACCCCAACTCCCTCAGTCTGTCTTCATAGAAGAAGTGTTCCAGCCCTTTGATAATCCTTGTGGCCCTCCTCTGGACTTGTTCTAATAGTCCATGTCCTTTTTGTGCCGGGGGCCCCAGAGATGAACACAGTACTCTAGGTGGAGTCTCACAAGCACAGAATAGAGGAGGAGAATCACCTTCCTCAACCTGCTGGCCACACTTTTTTTGGTGCAGCCCAGGATATGGCTGGCTTTCTGGGCTGCAGGTGCACACTTCCAGCTAATGTTGAGCTTCTTGTTGAGCAACACCTCACAGATCCTTCTCCTCTGGGCTGCTCTTAATCCGTTGTCCACCCAGCCTGTATTTATGCTTGGGAGTGCCCTGGCTCTGGTGCAGGACCTTACACTTGGCCTTGTTGAACATCATGAGGTTCACACAGGCCCACCTCTCCAGACTGTCCAGGTCCCTCTGGATGGCATCCCTTCTGTCCTCTGTGTCTACCACACCACCAGCTTGGTGTCATTGGCAAACTTGCTGAGCGTACACTCAATCCCACTGTCCATGTTGCTAATAAAGATGTTAAATAGAGCTATGTAAAGGTGTGCTGGAATACACACACAAAAAAAAGTATATTTCTATCTTCAGTATATAAATATCTGTCCTTGCAGTCTTTGCCATTACCCCCAGACTGAACGTGGCCAGTGCAGGAGGTTGGGGGCACCCCATCAACCAGCAACACTTTCCCAGGCAATTTTAATGTGGGCTGAAGGATATGCTCCCACACAATGCCCAGGCTGGGTTTATAGGGTTATGTGGGAGTCAGGCCAATCCCATTATTGACTTTGGATGTAACCATCATTTTTCAAGGGAGTGAGAGTCTTGGAATTGGTATGGATGCAACTTTTGTTGGGCCAGGTAGCCTCTAGAATGGGTGCAGGTCTGTTACATTCATTAGTATAGATATACCTTGTATATAACATATTTGCTCCAGTATGTACTGTTAATTATAGCAGAACAAGTGCACTAGGATTTATGGTTTAAAAAAAGGCAAATGTCTTGCTCTGGTTAAAAAAATGATATTTTAATCACCAGCACCATTTGATATTTCTAATATGAGTGTAAATCAGGAGTGATTTTGTAGAAATTAGAATAACGTCTGTGTTGGGTAACAAAGATCAGAATGAGGAATTTTATAGTTGTATTATCAGTATGTGCTAACGGCCATTTTCATTCCCATTTGGGAATGATAAGCTCTAGAAATACTGAAGCACAGATTTATTATTTTTTTTTTTTCTAAGATGCTGGAGCAGGGATAAACTGGAAATGTGCTTGGGATAGTCCCACACACTAGCATTGACTGGACAAGCCTTCTAGTTTTTAGAGTTTCCTCAACCTAACAAATGAACTTGTCAAATCAGAGTATTTCCTGAGCCAATAGGAAATTCTAATGAGAAGCTGCATGTGGGAGAAACGCTGCTCAGCGTCCCCCCAGAACTATTCTTGACTTCAGAGAAGTAAACCCTTGTGGAAAAAATAAAGTTCATGATTCAATAATTGTGTTGTATGTTGTGTTGTTTAAGAGTGTGGTCCTGCTTCTTTATTATATATGTTAAAAACAAAACAATAAAGTAAATAAAATAAAATCTGATGCTAATGTCTCAAACTCTTTTATATTTTCAGTTGTTCAGCAACAGTTCAGCTCATATTTGTGCTTAACACCACTATTGTCATGATATCTGTATTGGCTGCTTTTCATGTAGCATATGATCCTTTTATTTTATCTCCTGTTTAGCACTGGAAATATAAAGGTAAAGACAAAAGACAAAATACTGCACTTCTCTGAAATATATTTCTGTCTCTGCACATTATGTGGATAGTTCCATTTTAATAATAGCAAAGTTTGTTTATTATTACATTTTGCTTGTTGTGTAGAAGAAAATTAGCCACTAGTTAAATGTAACTTTGATGCGGGTTTAGGGGAAAATGAGTATTTCAGAAAAGTATGGAAAACCAAGGTAAGTGTGAAAGTCTCCAGTTATATAGCACTTAAGAATGGAACTAGTTATATCTGTAATAAGTACACAGATGAGACTAATAAACTTGAATACATCAATATGCAAGTGAGCAGTAATCCTGAGTGGAAGAAACATTTTGAAATTTTTCAGAGTTTTAGGGTGCTGAGTTTTGCTATATTGATTCTTGTGCAGTATCAATAGTGCCAGAAAGAGAAATGGATTGGAAATAGGCAGAAACATGAATATGGGCTAGATGACATGGCCCTAAAATTAAAAAAAAATAATAATTTCCACATCCTACAAAGACAGAAATGTGTTGTGTTAATCTAATGATGCCTTAACAGAAACAGGTGAAGAACATGGTCATGTACAGCAAGGCAAAGAAACCAGAGAAATGAGCATAGCAGTGCTACGTTGCAGAAGAGAAAAAGAAGAAACGTCATAACAGAAGAAATCTTGGCAAACTTCTTCATGACGGTAGTAGGATAGGGGACTAGGAAAATTGTCAGCTGCAGAAACTACCAACCTCATTTGATAATCTACCTTCTGTGAGGTTGGAATGCAGATACTGTAATATGTCTTGATAACATATATAATAATGTTCTTCCAATGAGTAATACTGGTTGACACTGCTGTTAGTTTAGTTACGTTGTGGAGCATTGAGCTAATGTAAGGGAAAGTACCACATTATTGCCAAAAGCTGGAATGAATGTCACTTTCAATAACACAAAATACACTAGCAACTGTTTGAAGACTTAACTGAATTTTCTTTTAAGCAAATTTTCACAATGCACAGGGAACTTTTTCTGCTACCTATTATGTATATTAGCTGATACCTTATAAATTCTGCTGGTTTCAGGAAATCTGTTTGGAATTGGATTATGGTAGACTAAAACCCATGTGAAGGACTAAATTTTAACTGTTCAGTTATCTAGAAAGATGTGTTGGGAAGAGTCATTTATTGGAAAATGGGCAGATGAAAAGGCAAGTCCCAATTATATTTTACCTATGAAACTCTTACCTGAAAAGATGTGTTCCACTGTTTGAGGTGTTTGTTTACAAAGAGAATGTTTAAAATGAATGTTTAAAAAAGCAAAAACCCAACCCAAACCTCCCAGATCAGGCACATTATTCAGTATAAAGTGAGAGAAAACAAATGGAAATGTGCTCATATTTCCTGATGATCACATCCTTTTATGTGCACATTTCATTTGCTGCACACAGTAGGAAATAGAATAGGAAAAAACAACTGATTGGAAAAACTGGCTGAGTAGCAGGTGCTAATCCATACCTAAGGAAGGCAACAAGCTACAATATGGCTGGTAAACAGAACTGGGTAGTGGAGAGATGTCAGTAACTCCCAGAGGTAAAAGAAAGAGAGGTTTGCCCATCACTGCTTCTACCTTTACTCCAAAAGAGTGAAATCTAGCTTCACGGAGAACACCTTAAACAAATCTAAAACAAAAAAAATCCTGAAACTCAAAGAAAAAAGACAAGAGTATCAATAGAATTAATTCAGCTAATATATTTAGCACATGAACAGTTGCCTAAGGGGTTGCTTAACATAGTACTGTAAATCAGATAATTATGTATTCTTACATCTAAAAAAATATTAAATATAATTTGCCAATCTGGGAAAAAAAATACTTTCTGTTCAACATCCAAATGATAGCAAACATTATCTTTGGAATTAATTAATTATTTATTTTAACATACTTATATACAGTGAGCGACTCATCCTGATATAATAGTTTGCTTCAACATAAACTAAGTAAAGACTTTTATGAATTAAAGTTTTTAACACATTTGAGACTTAGAAACTTTCCTCACAAGCCTACATAAATATAACCACACTGATGATATGTCTTCTGTTGTAACGATTTTCAAACTGTGTTTACTAAGGGCCAACACCATTTACCGATGTTTTAGTTGTATCTGAGATGGATAACGCTTGAACAAAATAGTCAACACACATTTTGAAATTAATTCTAAGCAGCTAAAGAGATTTTAAACGTACATGTTTATAGGTACATGTATATTATATATTTGTGTATAATAATATATACACACACATTTATTTTAATGTTTAGCTTTAATAGCAAAAAGTACAGTAGAATTCCACTGATAGCAAGATTTGATTCTAGATTATCCATAGAAAATTGGTGCACTTTCTGAAAATCAATACAAGCTCAAAACAAAATGTGATATCAGATAACTCTAAGCTGTAGTCTAAACCTGATAATCAATTTGAACACCTAAATAATTGAATGAAACCCACTAGAGTAATTAGATATTTGATAATGAAGAACCGCCATTGGAAAAATGTTACTGAGTAAAATTTTTTATCAATCCCAAATAGGTGAACATACAACATTTAGGATAAGGCCTCTCAGTCCTGACTGGAGCCTGTAAGTACTACTAGAGTACAAATAATAAATAATAGTACATGTACTGTAAACTCTCTAAAATCAGTGGTAATACCAAGCATTTTCCATCTTTGAAACACTACAGACATAAAATTATTCCTCACAACACCCCTGTGAGGTAGGTACAAAAGTATTTCCCCATCTTTACTGACAGGGCAACTCATCCCAATACTACAAGGTGCTAGCTGACTTGTGGGCGGGGGGCTAGGGGGGTGTTCAGTCCCTGATTCCCAGAGACTGCAGACTATTTGTAGTCTAGAGACTACAATTATCAAGCAAAATAAGAGTCTAATTAGAGATTTGCCCACTTCCCTAAAATACATCAGTGGCACAGCCCAAAGCTTTTGGCTTTCTAATATGACACTTTGTCAGTGGATTAAGCCATTCTGCCTTCTGAAAAAAAAATAGAATACTATATATTGGTGCTACTACATGCACAAACATGTATTTCTCTTTGAATTAATCTGCTGATACCTTTAATATCTGCAAAGGGAAATAATTTTCCTGTTAGTGTCTACATTGCGTAAAAATCTCACAGCCAGATTCTTGTGTTTCTGCTTTTGTACATAAAAGTTACAGGTTCTTTTACTCATTTATATGCAAAGAGACTGATTATTCATTTGATTTCATTCTCACATCAAATTCTGTATCAAGGAACAGTCAACTTTTTTAGACTCAGATTTCAGGACCTCCTTTAAAATAGGGATAATACTGCTGTCTGTACTAAAATATATGTATTATCTTTTCCCTCTTTTAAAAAATAAATCCAGAATGCTTTTGCCTACACATACTTTTAATATACTATATAGCTAGTCACTTGGGGTATCTCTACTGAAGTCCATGGAGATTCCAGTGGTGTAAAAGCAGGCACAATGAAGTTGGGATCGGGATCTCCATCCTCCTGACCATCTGTGACTGCTTTATAGCAGCACACTAACAAACTTAATGCCTTCATCTGAAGAAAAGAGTGTGAATGGCATGTTTGTTAGCAAATCCTGCAAGCTACACACGTACCTGATCACATCGCTGATGACTTCATCATTCATTATGTTAGTTTTACAAACAGATGTAAAAAAACAGGCAGTTCTTTTGACTTCTGCAGAATTAGAGAAAAAGGGAAAAAAAATAGTACACGGTCTCTTCCAAATGACAGAGTACATGCAGATAAGTAAATTAGAGGCAACAAAAATACAGACAAATGCAGCTGTAAGAAAACAAAATGTTTGCCAAGATAAAAAGGACAAAATAGGTAAAGGAATAGATATTATATTGACAGCTAATGAAGACAAAAGAAAAAATAAAACAGACAAGAAAGTAGTTATGTCAATCATTTGTCATAAGTGCTCTCTTTCTAATAACTTGTGGAAAAAAAATAAGTGAAGAGTTTGAATGCCTTTACTTTCACAATGTAAAATAACCCTCCCCTCAAAATATCATAGCATGCAATTTTTCTGATTATAGAGTTCCTACATGGCTCTATTTTTAAACATCTGTAATTGAGCAGACATTGACAATTTTTATCCATGTAACACATTTTAATCTTTTTTCCTATAATAACAAAAATAACCCATTGCATATTTAAAAAATAGATACCACTTCTGCTTTCATCCTTTTTGTGGGGGAGGAGAGGAAGGCAGGTAATTTTCCTCTTATCTTTTAAACAGTATCATAACTATCAGTGCCCCTTCGCTTTCTTTCTTTTTTTTTTTGCATATCATGTTTTCCCTCAGCAAGGCCCAGGGATGTGTGTGCAGGGTCAAAAACACAAGCACAAACCTATTGTTGTTGAGTCACCAGAGGAAACTCATACTCTCTTTGCGCAGACTTTATAAAACCATAGCTAGGCCACTGAAAGATGATTAATTCAGATTTTTTTTCTTTTATTTATTTTTTGTCCATTTTAAATGCAGCAGGCATTCATCACTGGATTATAAAAGCTTGAAGGTTACTCAAACATACAGCTTTTTTTGCAGGAGATACTTAATCACACGCCTAACTTTAAGAATGTAAATACTTGCATTTAAATTAACATGAAAAAATAATTTGCTTAAAGTTAGACATGCTTTGACAAATTGGGGTCTTAAAAAAATGAGAAAAACACAACAAAACCACCACCAACAACAGTAACAACAAAAAAAGCCATAGGTTTCAACATACAGAATATGTCATTTGGAATGAATGGATGCGATTTCTCAGTTTTGTTCTTATTTTTGTATTTTAGATTTTGAACTGCTTCTGATAAATTTGTTCACAAATTTTATCATGCAGTGTATCATGAATATTAGGCAAATGCTTAAACAACATGAAAAGGAAGCTTTTGTTGTAGAACTACATGAGAAGTGTTAAGAATGAAATCAATTTGAAACAGTAGTATTTCCAAAGGCTGTTTTCTCCCCTCCGCATTTTTTTCTTCTACTGTCTTGCAAGAAATGCTCTTAGGATTTATTTTTATTGGAAAAGAGACTTGAAGAATTCTACCCCTTTGCACCATTAATATATATTAGAATTGCATTTGAATACAAGGTGTCGACCTTATTCCGATTTTCAGATGCAACGATTAGAAGTCATTGACACCAATCTACTACAAGTGACCTTGTTCTCATATCTTGCTCTGTTATTAGAATAATCAAGGAACGCAATTCAGAAATAATATTACATCCTGCATTTTATTCAATTCCATATGACAAAAATAGTAACCTAGACTAAGACATCCATTTCAATCAGTAGATGTGTCAAGCCAACAAGATTTAATAATAAAAAATATTGGATCTAGGTAACAATTCCCAGCTGGTTCAGGGAGGCTCCTAGCCCTACATGGTATCGCAGTATAAAAATAGTGTCTCTCTTCACCATGCAGAGAGGATTGACCTAACCCTGAATACAAAATGGGGTCAGTCTTACTGTACCATCATCAACCATCTTATTTACACTTTACATTTTTCCTTTTTTTTTTTTTAAACTTTTACTTTTTTTTTTTTTTAACTTTTCTTCCTTTTTTTTCCTTTTTTTTTTTTTTTTTTTAATTATACACATCCTTTAGGGAATCAAGATAACACTACATGGTACCAAATACTAAAAAAAAAAAAAAAAAAAAAAAAAAAGTCACACCAAAAATGACACAGATAAATAAAAACATTCAACTGTTCAATTGCTGAAATACAGCAACATTGAGCCACCGCAGTTTTCTCTTTTAAAATGCTTGGAAACACCCTTAACCACCAACATACTGTGGAAAAGAAAAAAAAAAAAAAAAAAAAAAAGGAAAAAAAAAGAAAAAAAAGATGTTATATTGTAGAGGCATTATAGATATATAACTTTGTTTATATATAGATATATATATCTATATATCTCTATCTCATCACTGTAGAAAACGGAGCTGTATAGTTCATCGTTCATTTCCAATAGAAACAAACAGCTAATAACTCTTTGCAACACTTTTCACTCCATTACATGATGGCTGAAATAGTCCATCCTCTCACAGTAATGGTTTTTGTTGTATAAGAAAGATTGTCCTATTTTTCAGTCTCAACTGAGAAGACCTCACTGTCTGATTCATTCTTCAGGGGCATAAAACTCCTTGCGCTGTTACCCAGCTACCCATAATGTCCCTCAAGCAATTCTGCTGGACGGAAGTTCATAGTGTCAGACTACACCATGCTTGTAATGCACAAAAATGAGGTAGTACACAAAATGTTTACTGTTCAAGTTTTGATTAAGCCCCAGTCTCCTCTGCATCTGCAGCCTAACTTACAAGTGGAACCATTCCCTTTATTTACTCACTGTAATTTAAAGAATGCAATCAACATAAAATTATATTCGATTAATCAGAGTACATTGTGCTTCCAAGCAATCTGAGAAGATAATCAGCAAGAGTTGGAAAAAAATACAGAACATACTGCTGCTCATACTGCCCAAAAGTTATTATTTTGTTCCCCATGTTATTAGGCAGTCAACATCTTTCTTGTGGGTATGTGTGAAAGAGACAGAACAGATTACAGTAAAATTAAACCTACACAATGTTCTCCTTCATCTATCCTAGGCTTGTATTAATATCACACTTCCAAGATAAATTTATCAGAATTCTGTTGGGGGTGGTCACGCTTTTAAGTGGGCTTTGTAGGAAAGTTAAATGAATCATTTCAATTTAAGAAATGGCAGGCCCCATATTTCCTAAGGATCTGACAGTTCTCTGCAGCTTTTCTGCTTCGTTAATAGAGGTCTCTCATTGTTTGACCTTAAAACAAAACAAGAAACTGTAACAGGGTTTCCCCCCTTATTCCTTAAGTCAAAGTACTATTTATAAAATAGTTTACATCTTTGTTCAGTTTCAAATTATAGACAAACCTCCCTAATACAAAATACTAAAAGTGCAATAGTATAAATTAAGAGTTTGCAACCACATTATACAAACATTACCTTTTTATTGTACAGCTTTGATAACACGAAGTATTAATCACAACTGCTTATAAAGTTGTGAATAATTTATGGTGCTAAGGTTTGTCTGTAACTTGTTTTCCGATCATTGAACTAAAGTCCACACTACATTTTTTTTTTCATTTAATAGAACAACTGTCCACATAGCAGCTACAAATACTTAAATTAAAAAAAAAAAAAAAAAAAAAAAAAAGTTTGTTACTGACAGGTACTTGCACATGAAAAGCATGCTATCTTTCCCAATAAAACTTCACAATTTTGCCTGCATTGAAATAAACCACTTACTTATAGTAAAGCAAAACTTGCTTAAAAAATAAAAATAAAAATAAATCACATAGCCAGATGTATTTTGCAGTACAAAAGCTTCATTTAAGTTTGGGGCTAGTATATTGTCTGTTACCCGCATAATCTTAACATTATAAATACTACAGACAAGGATACTGTAATAATACACAGAATTGGGGTACTAAATCACTTATTTAAGATTAAGGTTCCTAAAAACATAGTCCATGTTGCTAACCAATTTGAACAAAAACAGCAAATAAGTGTGACAGAATGCCATAGTGAAGCCCCCCTTTCTCACTTGATAATAAGTTTTGTAAGAAGCAAAGTGGACGTAGACTAGCCTCTTTCTGTTTCTAATGAAGTTATCCAAGGATTTTTTTTTTGTTTGTTTGTTTCTGTTAAATTAAAAGGTTTCAAAGTTCTCAGTAACAGTCAAACTCACTGTTGAAAGAAGTACCATGCAGATCTTGCAAGACAACTTTTCAGCAGCCACAAAGTTAGGTATTTCTGCTATGGGTAAAATTTTAAAGGGAACCTATGCGTTTAGGTCAGGAAACTAATGCTTAGCTTCAAAAGCTGTACATGGAAAAGGACAAGTGTTGTGTTGAGTAGCGGTCCAACAGTTATTCATAATGAATGCTTTTAATTTATGCCAATCTCTTTATTATCCTCAATAAATCTGGTGAATGGACGACTGGCTCCAGTTTCAGAACTTGCTTTGTCCAAACCAACAATGGGAGGGCTGCTGCCTGTGCGAGCTTTGTCCATGCCACTGGTAAGGTTACTTAGAGGCGGGATGGCGCCTCCGCCTAGACTTACTGGGAGCTGAGGAATGCCTCCGTTCTGTATGACAGAAATCTCATTGTTCTTCATAGCAAGTCCATTAGTGATAGCTGCAGCATATTGGTTCCAAAAATTGGGGTCAACATTCATGGCCCGAGCTGCCAAATCTTTCTGGAACATCTCAGAGAACTTCAGCGCATCACCACCCAGCAAAGCCATGGGGTTTTCCACGGAGAGGCGGCGGCCACGGCGTGCAGGGGCATTATTCCACATGTGAGTTCCCATGTGAACCTGCAGAACAAACAGGACAAGAAACACCTCCACATTAGCACCTTCAGTATTGCTTGCTTAAAAAAAAAAAAAAAAAAAAAAAAGTCTTTTAATTCTTTTAATTCATATTGAAAACAAATCAGTTCCAGTTAAGACACAGTTGTAAGGCGCAGTCATGCTATACAAAGGAAATTCCAAACTTTGTAATCATCTTTCAATGTGCATTTGTTTCTTATCAGTGGAAACAAATGCAGCACCACAAAAATAAACTGTACATATCCTTTTAGGTTAGATAATTTTGTATGCAAGCTGGAAGTTCTTCATGCTGAAGATTACCAAGTACATTATTTTTACTAGGAAATGGGCATTTTTTCTGCCCTTCCCCTTTTTACATCTTGTCTCTTTTCTTAATATTTTGTCTCATCCCAGAGGCATTGATTATTTAAATAATATTAAAAAAATAATAATAAAAAAAAATCAGGACATGTAAAAATATATTCCTAAGGCTGTATCCCGATGGTTAACCACATTATAGGAATAAGAGGCATCAGTCCCTTAGTAACTCATTTTAAATTAGTAAGAAACAGCTTTCTAGTCTGCAATGGCTGCAAAGCAGAATAGAAAATGGAAGTCTGTGATAGGCACACAAGGAGCCGAGTGAACTCTGCATTTCTGGTTTATAGGGAGTTTCTTTTGCACTGATGTTCCACAAGAACTGCCAGAATGTGTATGTCAGCTGACTGCCTGTTCCATCATGGGTGTCAGGCAAACTACAATGTGCATGTGCATATACCCAGAACAAGTTTTAAAGCATACATCACTGCACAGACACTTTTAAATCCCTATCTTTAACACAGGAGAAACACCACCATTGAACAAACCTTGAATTTTCCTTATCTCCTGTCTTTGGGACACACACTTAGCACTAACACCTGCTAAGTTCAAGTACAGTGCCTTATTCCCCCCGAGCCTTTACAGTCGTATTTGGCCTCTTACCTTAAGATTCCCCTTTGTGGTAAAAGCTCTACCACAGATTGTGCAACCAAACGGTTTTTCACCAGTATGGGTGCGCTCGTGTATCTGCAGTGCACTTGCTGAGGAGAAGGTCTTCCCACAAGACTGACAGTTGTGCTGCTTGGGAGTCCGGCGAGGGGGGGGTGCCAGCATAGGGGTGATCCCCGGACTCATCACTGTCTGTGGTGCAGCAGGAACCTGGATTCCAGCTGGAAGCGAGGGAACCTCACCCAAAGAGATCGGCTTGCTGTGACCATTCACTTCCATTTTGATCATGGTAGGCGCTGTACTGGTGACCAGGCTAGGAGTACTTTGGCTGGGACCTAGAGTAAAGTTGGGTTCAAATAACTGAGAAGGCAGCTCTTTTAATTTGTGCGTCAGTAAGTGCTGTTTTAAATTACCCATAGTGGAACACCCACGATTGCAGACTGTACAAACAAATGGACGTTCTTTAGTATGGCTGCGGTAGTGAATTTCCAATGCACTCTTACAAGCAAAAGGCTTGCCACAGATATTACAAACAGTACTTTTAAACTTACCACGTTCTCTGTTCAGGAACAGCAGGCTAAAAGGAGCTTCCTCTTTGATGACCGGTCTTCCTGGGTTGGTGGATGTCAGATCTAGTGCGCCTCCATTTTCAGTTGCTGGTGGTGGACTGTCTGGTTTTTCTGTCTTTAATTGTATTTCTTGTGGTTCTTCCTGGTTACTGAGACCTGGGGACTTTGATCTAAAACTTTCACTATTGCTATTTACAGGAGACAGAGCTTGCATGGAGGAAGAAGACTCTGACATTGCAGGGCTGCCTGCACTCTGGCTTTCAAGATCGCCAACAGCCGATGAGGAGTCATTGCTTAAATGGTCACTTTCTCCTGATCCATTTTCTATGGATTTTAAACTGGTCAGCTGCTGACAGTTCATGACAGAATCAATCATTTTCATTTGATTCTCCAAAGCAGCAATACTGGAGATCACAGAAGGCGGTGAAGAAGGACATGACCCAGAGTAAGAGATAAGGGGTTTGGATGACTCACTTGCTGCATCCTTTAGCTCTGGGTCCTCTTCCATAGAATTTTCATCAATGTCATCATCGAAGTTGCTCAGTGTGTCAATGTTCTTCTCATCGTAGGAAAGCTCTGAGTCCATGGCATCCTGGAAGCCCTCTGGTAATGGCGTGTTTGGAATTTGCCCACCCATATGCATACGAATATGCTGCTGAAGAACAACTGCATTTGTAAATTTCTTCTGACAAATGGGACATGAGTGCTGTACTCTAAGTGGGGGCTTCGCTCGATGAACTCCAAAATGTGTTTTTAGATTGCCTTTCGTAGTAAAGGCACGTCCACAAATTTTGCATTTAAATGGTCTTTCTCCTGTATGCGTTCTGTAATGCATCTTGAGAGCACTCTGACAACTAAGCACACGGTGACAAATGACACATTGATTTGGATCTGTCATCTTCTTATCAATGTTCTCTACCAGCTGTTGCAGTTTTGAGGTTTCTGATGTTTGCATAGAGTCTAGCAGACCACCAAATGGAAATTTTGCCTTAAACTGGTCAGACATTGCTGGAAGCACAGGGTTTGGGAGGCTTGTTGAAACACTGCTGTCTGTAACGGTAGTAGGAACTGAAGAAGTGGAAGCTGTGGAAACTTGCCCACCTACAGAGAGTTCCCCGAGCCTTGTGCCCGTGGGAGGCAGACTGACAGGTTCTGCCTTAGTCAGACATGAGCCACTCTGAATGGGCTGCGGGGATTCAGCAGACACTGGAATGCCTGACTCAGATGTGTTGAGGCTCGGGGATAAAGAAGTACATTCACTGGAGGCAGGAGAAGGCCTCTGGGGTGACCGGCTCATGGGAGTAATGCTTGGAGAATCTCCAAAACTGTTCACACCGTGTATAGTAGGGGGCAGCTGGAGCCCAATGGAAGTTGGT